>NW_026118028.1:0-65781 GCF_001640805.2 Lates calcarifer
AGCATAAAGAAAGTTCAGTGTGTGCGTCACCACTGATGATCTGATGTCAGATTTTATGAGTAACAGTTGAGAAGAGTGATATCACTGTGCTGTTTGTCATGTAGGATAAGCAGGACTTTCTTGGGAATTATGTCATTGTAGCTTTGCATAATGTCCGTGAGCATAAAAATTTTGGCAGTTACTTTTACTCTGCCTGCCCGGGGACAGATGACTAAATATGAACTTTTTCTTTTCCTCATGGCGTTGTCATGTGATAAACTTGATAAATGTGTGTGTAACCTTGAGTTGTCTGCTTTATATCTGTACACAGATGTTAACAAAAGCACTTCCTTTTTATGTGATGTCACAGCTGATATCTTTGGTTGACATATTTTATTCAGTCATTTTGTTTTTTCACTCAGTTATCCCAACCAACATTCACAGCTGGCTAATTTATTGAATTAGAAGTTAAAAAAACTAACTGAAATCCATATATATATATATAATATATAAATATTATTATACAAAATATATAAATAACTACCAGTGTATTATGTGTTGTGTATGCCTGCCATCTTTGATTTCAGCACAATGGGCATTTTGAGGTAGTGTATCAGCATGGTGAAAGACAGACAAGAGATGGCAAATATACATCTGTTTGATTAAATCAAATTAATCTTCCCTGTCCATTACATTTATAAAATCAAGACTACTTTTAATTTCCATTAAAATCTGCAGAACCTTCAGTTTGTCAGTGTGGCCCAGCTTTTATATTTGTGATGCTCTGAGTCAAATACTTTAGCCTTGTATCAAATCCTAGCTGCTTTTGACCCAAAGTAATGATCAATAGTTCACTGGACATTTAATGTTTCACAGTGCATTTCTCGTATTGAAAGCCGTGATTAAGCTAAATTCAATACTGCTTTATCAGAGGCTCAAATGAAAAATCCTGGAGCTGACCTGCATGATAAAATGTACACTGCTGCAGCAAAACACAAACACACTTAAACCTTAATTTCACTGCAGGCTGCTCTGACCTCTGTTGCTCTTATAAAATACCCAATGCCACCATCTCTCTCCACTCAGGACAGGAAAATGGTTTGGATGTAGTAATTTCTGAAAAGATGACAAGTTTATGAGATATACAGGCTCCTGAGTGATGAGGTGATGCAGTCTGTTGTGAAGTTTTGCCTTCTAGGAAAAGTTATTCACTTAATTATCAAGGTTTTAGCCATGCTAAATTTGTAAATAATAAGGTTATATTTGTTCTGTGAGCTGTTATACGCATTGCACTCTGCTCAACTTCCATCATTCATAAGTGGTAGACTGTCATTGTCAGGTGCACTTACCCCTTTGTTTACCCCTGTTCCAGGGCTGTTTTAAATACTGAAATAACTCAGGCATTTATAAACCTTTAGCAGGAAAGAAGAAAATGCAAATACACGTTCTTATACAACTTATTGTAAAGGACTATTACATATAACTTAGGTATAGGTTTGTAGTGTATTGTAACATAGGTATACAGTGTGAGGCTCAGCTGAATGAGTTTAACAATAGCAAAATATTAATATGATAACACACACACTTCACTTTACTGCAGCATGATAATATTTATATCGTCAAAAGACTGCAAAGATAAAAAAGCAGGGAGCTGACTCTACTAATACAATGTCAAATTAATTAATTAAAAATAGGTTCAGGACAGTATTAAAACAATATTCAAGTTTTAACTAGAAGAGGAAAACAGTTTCCCTGAGCAACAAGTTTTAGCAGCACTACTGATGAAATCACTTGACTTTTAACTTCTGTATCAAAAAGCAGGTGAGATAATAAAACTGCTGACTTGTTCACAACCTGTGTAATCGTTTCACCGACTGTTTGTTAATGTTGATGTTTCCTCATTCCTGGATCTGGTGAATGCAATGTATCACAGCTGATAGGAGAGGTGGCCAAAGCTAGAAAAAAATCTTACCTAAGGTTGTGAATAAATGCGGTTTTCTTTAAAGAAGCTGGCACTCTCAACAGTCCACTGTATCCATCCACGTGCATCATTTGTGCATATTTTGTAAAGCAAAACCACTTATCGGACTATTGTGTTTGTTTTTGTCTATTGTGATGAAGAGTCCAGAGACAAATGCAAATATAAAACAGGACGGATAAAAAGCACATGATATCAAAAGACAAAAAGACTGTTACACAATAAAAGCTTACATGTATCAGTACAGGTTTAACTACATTGGATAAAACCTCAGTCTTATGTTAACAGATGAAGGGAATGCACAAAGAGCATCAATACTGTCCAGTGTGCTGGCCTCTTCTCTCCACACAGGGCTGTTTCCTGTGTATTGGCTTTACAGGCACTGCTGTCCACTTCCTGTGTCAACACCACACAGCAATCCTCCCACGGAACAGATCAGAAAGGTACATAATTTTTACGTCAACCTTGATACACAAGTCACCCGAGAGGGAAAGGCAACAAGGAGATGGAAACCACGATGGGATGGCAGCAGAGATGGAGCAGAAATCCCCAGAGAGGCACGTTAAGAAAAGCATGAGTGGCATGTGGGATGTATGATAAAGAAGTGAAGAGACAGGAGCTAATGGAAGCATCATACATATATATATATATAATATATATATATATATATATATATATATGATGTAGGTGAGGTTTAAAAAGCAAGGTGGATCCTCATTGTGGCACTACACTTGAAGCTTAGTTTATACCTCTGTGAAGGTTTGACAAAGATCCTACACAAGTGGCCTAAGCCATCGTGTGCATTTACTCTGCATTGGTGTGTCTGTGTCCTTCTGTATTTACACTGTCAAAATACTAACAGGTAGTTCAAGCAGTACAAGAACTTCATGAATGTAACAAAAAAAAAAAACAAAACAAACAATCCCCCGTGTTTCCTCTTGTTCAGATCAGTTTGATGGCACAGACACACTCACACATCTGCAACAGTGTGATTAATATTACACACAGCTGGCACAACTTCAATAATCATTTCAATCTTCTGACATGAGGCTGTGTACTGCATACTCCTCTTAAACCAGGGAGATACGCTGAAAGATTCACAACACTGTGAGATCATTTTTCATAGCAGCAGTCCAGCTAATTTCTAAGCATATTTTCTTGTTTTGACATTCTGGTTGAATTAAAAAAAAAAAAAAAAAATGCTCCTGACCTTTAATGTTTTGCATGCACTTATTCTGTATCTGTATATGTGTAGATAAGTATAGTTTGTCTTTAATATATATATATATATATATATATATGTATGTGTGTGTGTGTGTGTGTGTGTGTGTGTGTGTGCGTATGTGCATGCATATGTATAAAAATCTGTTCTCATTGAGCTAGCTTTTTATTAAATGCTGTAGTTTCCAAGGGCTAGGTGATATAGAGGTCCCTGGGGAGGTTAGGGAAAGGCATACATGTAAGCTAGAAAGACAAAGAGCTTCAAACGGAAAAAGGGGGAGACAGAGACAGAGACGAACATGACAGAGGCAGAGGAGTCATGGTGAGGTGTCTCAGAGCTGTCAGTCATGGCAGAAAACCAGATGACTTGCTCTGAAGTGACCTGCAGAGTGAGAGGTGGAATGAAAATAAGTAGTTACTGCTTCCTGCAGCAAACAAATGGACTGTGAATCTTTCAAATGAAGTTATTGATTGAAACAGACTTAAGACAGATGTTAGGTTACTGCAGGTCAGATGAACCATAGGTAATAATGACAATGATGTTAGCATAGAGTGCAGGAGACAATAAAGAGATGAAGTAGAGAAAGCAGGAGTTTGTTCTAGCTATGAATAGGTCCACATTTCATAATGCCATTACAGTCATGTAGAATTGCATATGTATAATCTGCATGTTTGAATTGTTTGAATTATATATATGCACCATGGCATGAGGCATGATGCTAAAAAAACAGTATCACAATGAAGTGAGTGGTGCTGAAGTGATTGTTTACACTTCTGTGATTGCACTGAGTGCCATACAAAATAACACTGGTAAAACAAGACTTGAAGTGAATAGGTTTGAACTGCCGTTTCCTCATCTTCCCACAGTCTCTGGATAGTGAAACAGCATCTGGCTGCTTCAGGTTCTCTGTCTACAGTTAGATGTTTGTAGACAGCTCACTTTCTTAGTGACCATTAACCTGACTGAGTGACTGTAGCAAGTGATCCATTTCTCCCTCTTATCCTCTTCCATAATTATTTTTCTTGTATGATTCATGATAATTGTGATTTATTAATAATCTTGACCGTTTTGGTTGTACTTGTACAATTGTGCATATCATATGCTTAGTACTTGTCAGTACACATGTCAGTAAGCTGACAGGGAACCTCGCTCCAATCAAGGACAGGAGCTGATACAGGCACTGCATAGCTGTGTAATCTCTGACGTTTTTCTCTCAGGATACACTAGTCTCCAGAAGATGTTTTCCTTTTCGTCTCCGTACGTAACCTTGTTTCTTTTGCATTTAACCTGTAATCTATTGTACTCGGTATCATTTGCGTCTCATGCTTGAGGAGTGCAGTGGGTCCATTTGCAAATGAAAAGACTACCAGGGTGAGGAAAAGCTTCTTCCCTAGAGCTGTAGCCTCTGTCACCCCCTTCACCCACCACATCCCAAACCCATCGCCCTTGTTATTTATTGTATGTTCTTTTTATTTATTGTTTTACATACTGTATATTACTTTGTCTGCATATTGTGCACAGGAGAGTGTCAAACCAAATTTTGTTGTAGGTAGTACAATGACAATAAAGCTCCTTATGTCCTTATGTCCTTATGTCCTACGTTTTTTGAACCATGGCGGCACATAGAAAAACTTTCATCTGAAATCCATCGTTCAACACTGCCACATCAGCCAGTCACTGTTCAGTCACTCTAAACATAGATTTACAGTATGGACAATCAGGAACATAACATCGTAGATTATAAACACATAAGAAGACTGCAAACTGGGAGGATGGCAACTTTCAGGTACTTGAGTTAGGTCCTGAGCTGCTTGACATCTCTCCACCATCATCCACAATGTATAGGAGAAGTAAACAAAGACATAAAGGGAGGGAAAGACAAGGACAACATGAACACAGGGGAGAGAGAGAGAAGTAAGAGGCTGGGACCCCTTGAAGGATGAAGAACCCAGATCCAAACCATCAGGAATAAGGCATCAGTAGCCAGATGACCAATGATACAGTGTAGTGTAAGCAGTTTTGTAGAAGCAACAGTTTACTTATTACTGGCTATCAAACATGAATAAAAATATTAATATTAAAAATATTAAATTTGGTAACAAATTTTTGCATAAACCTTGGAGCAGCCTATTCACTTAGTCATTAAGTCAGTCTTTTCATTAAGTATACTAACTATCAATTGGAACCTTAATTGATTGCAAATTTAATTACTACAACCAAAATTACCCTATCAATAGTTAGTAAAAGTTGAAGGATTTGGAACTCTGCAGCTTAGAGGTTGGAAACATTCACTTTGTATAACATTAAATAGACCAGCAAAATATTCAATATTCAAATGTATTATTTGAGAAATCCCAAAAAGAAATGACAACACACATGACTGCTATCTGATCTAATCTAAGAACATTATATACAGGTGTATGTGTGTGTGTGTGTGTGTGTGTGTGGAAAAACTTACTCTCTGCTTTGTCTTTTAGCATGGCTAAGAACAAAGGAACTATGACCAAGATGGCAGAGTCAAATGATGGCCTCTAGGGCTGATCGCATGGCGGGTGGGGAGGTTAACAAAGATTTCTTTGTTTTAAGGCCACGTCAGCGCCAAGATAAGGAGGGAGGTTAACAAGTTGAATGCAAGACAGTTAGACATATCCTCAGTGTGTGTAAAGTGTGAACATGCTAACATTAGCCAATAAAGTGACTATATGCAGGCATAACAACAAAGCTCAGGGAATACATTGAATCAAATCAATTTAATACACTGTGTTGCTGAAAAGTTTGCTAGTTATTTATTTGTTCTCCTTGCAGAGTTAGGCACATGATCTTTATTCAAGATTGCAGTCTTTCTGTTGGTCTTTAGTTTTATTTCACATTTACATTTTATAATGCTTTGCCTCAAATGCAACCTCCTCTCTAAAATAGTCCCTGCTCGAGCACAAATTTGCTCTGCTCCTGCTCAAAACTGCACTCACATATGTTGTTGCTTGAACAAATGTCCTGTACTCCAGTTTGAGTCCTTCTCCTTGCTTTTGGGCTACTCCTTCTTGCTTGCAGATTTTTGTGTCATTACCTGAAGTTACCCTGTAAAAAATTCCCCAAGCAATAGAATTCTAGATATGACACTAACCATTGAAGTTGTTGCTGCCTCATTGCGGGCCTGTTCGCTGTACTTCTTACAGGTTACGGTTACTTTTTACCCAACTCACAGCATGGAGCGCCCAAGTCGAGGACCTCAAGTAAGTATTCTACTTTAATAATACTATTACTTTCTTTAAATTTAAATGGTAAATGGACTGTACTTACATAGCACTTTTCTAGTGGGATTGACCACTCAAAGCACTTTGCATTACATGTCACATTTCATCCATTCTCACACACATTCATATATGATTTGGGGTTCAGTATCTTGCCCAAGGATATTTCGGCATGTGGACTGGAGGAGATGAGGATCGAACTACCGACCTTCTGGTTGGTGGGTGACCGCTCTACCTCCTGAGCCACAGCCACAGCCAACTTTACCAATTTTGATTGGTAAAGTCATATATGTGTTATAGGAATACATCTGTGATAATATCCCTGGCTTTTAAGTGTCAACAGAGCAGGCAACAGACAAAAAAAAAGAATGACGTTTCTCTGTTGTCCACATTTCATATTTTTTTCAATCTGTCATATAGCTTCTTGTTTTTAACTGTCTTAATGTGTTAGCTACAGTTATGGCCAAAAATACTGGCAGCTCTGAGCGCTAATTCTGTAAAGTCAAACCCGACTTAAACACCTGTCTATATTCTTAGTTAAAACAACAGTGCCTACTCCAGTAGGATGAAGGCAGGTCAGGGCAGCACCAGAATCTCACCATTACCCCCCACAGGTACGGAACCAAAATCAATTCATGTCTCTGAGAAGAGGGAAAAATCTTATTTTAGTGCTAATGCCAATCATGCTGACTATCAAGCCTGTGGCTAAAACTATGTGGAGTGCACATCACATATAAGGTAATTTTAGGAGAGATGAGCTCTTCACATCTTGCCATTGAGGAGAAAATTCATTCTCAAGTTTATATCAAGGTATCTTACAGACGGTGTCAGTGTGGCTTAAGCTCAGTAGAAGTTAGGTGATGCACCAGGACAATGACCCTAAACACTGGAATAAATCTACTACAGAATGACCTCAAACAAAGAAAACCCATCTTTTGGAGTGGTGCAGTCATGATGCTTTAGAGTGAACATGAGAACTGTTCACACCAATCATCATAAGAATATGGCTGAGCAGGAGCAATTCTGTCTTGAAGAATGGTCCAAACTTCCTCTTGAGTGTGTGCAGGTCTGTAAAGAAATGGATAGAAAAGAGTGTCAGTGTTCCACAGATATAAGAACCATTATGAGCCTTATTCCTGTCAAAAAATGTGTTGATTGAAATGTTTGATTTTTGTGACTTCCCTTTGGTTCTTTTTCTTTTTCTCTTTTAAATAAAAAGTGTTTTTTTTAGTTTCTGTGACCATGGTTATTACTGTGCTTTGTGAACAAGACAAGTGATGCTGCCTTGTCCTATGCCCAAAATCTCATTCTTGTTTACTCAGTCACTACTCACTGTTAAATAGACACTCAATAGTTTACACTGTAATGAGTGGTAAATTGAGATTTCAGACACTTAATCAGCATCATTTTTTGCATCAGTGACAAGTGCTGAGTTGCATCACTGTTATTTTCACATCTATAATGTGAATTGTGGTATAATTGAGGCAACCTCTCTAGTATGAATAAAATGTCAGATGCAGTTCTCAACCACCAGCAGCACATTGGTATAGCATGGAGTCATCACTCATGACAGTGCCACAGTTTCCATTCTAATTATTTAAGTACATTGCTTAACTTTTTTCTCATCCCATTGCCGTTTGTTTGACTGACAAAGCATGTTGTCAATATGTAATTTTGCCTCTGAGCCACCTAGTGGCTGGATCTGCCCCTGATTAAAACTTTCCTCGGGTTTGTAGAGCAGTGGATCACAGCTTTTGGTTTTCTCTAATGGAAACACAATAACAAGGCTTCTGTATATGGACGGCTCTCATTAAAGCTGATTCTCCCTTAGTTATGATCATTAATTTTTTACTGCAGATCATTAAATTGTTTTACCATTCAAAGTAGTACACAGTCTCTATTGATGTCCATTAGTGTAAAAAGAAAGCAAATGGCAATTGTTACATCCTGACCTTTATCCTATTTATGGGCCAATGTACTCTATCAATAACACAAAGAGAACAGTGGGTGGTAATTATTGGCTTATTGGATGTAGTATACACAAGTCATTTAGCTCCTTCATTTTGTTCCTTGTTTAACTAATGATTAAAGTCTAAGGGGGCATAAAACATGGTCACATCAACACAATCGCTGTCTCAAACTCGTCGATTTGGGAACATTGTTGAGTGGAACACTATTCTGTGCCTAATCAGTAGTTGCATTAATATTCAGAGGACAAATTAATGACAAATGTTTCAGTGTCACTGATTGCAAACAAAAGCAAGCCGGGTGTCATGACAATCACTTGCATTTAAAGCCATTAGGTAAGACAGTAAGGTGGCAGCTTTCCTGATTACTTTACGCTTTGAAGACAAAGCTACCACAACCTTAAAAGAGGCGTAGTGGTGCATGTATACAGGTATATGGTGTATATGCCTAATGTATGTAATGATCTCAGGACCACATGATCACTGACCACAAGCAGTAAGGAGGCAATTTATTAAACTATTTAAAATTCCTAAAATTTTGGTTAAGGTTGATTGCATATGTACAGCGTACAATCACTTATGCAGAACACACACAGCACACTCTGATGTGCAACCAGACAGAGAGGACTGGTGAAGAAACAGACAGGCTTGCTAAAACCTTTATGGATTTTTTGATGGTCCAGTGGCCCAAAGATGCAGCGGCCCATCACGTTTTATTCTGGTTTGCCCGATGGCCGGTACACCACTGGGGGAGAGAGAGTCATGGAGCACATCAAAATATCCACAGTGTGTGGAGCACATCAGACAACACCTTGGTGCAGACTGTTAAAACTTAACAAAACTAAACTGTCATCACAAACAAAGCATCATTTATTTACACGTAATAATCTGAGCATTTGCAGTAATCACTCAAAATCAGCAGGGGCAGCCATGTAAAAACAGCTGTGTACAGCTTTTTTTGTTTCAGCATAGTTAAAACACTAGTAGTTAAATAAATTGTTCACATCCACTCCAAACCACATTATCAAACTTCCTGTCAAAACTGTCAGAAAACAGCAACTCTCGCATCTCATGAGCTGGAAGGAGATTATATTCAGAAGGGGATAAGACAGATGAAACATTAGTTACAAATATCAGCAATAAGTGTAAAACAATAATTACTGAGAACAATGGAAGTGAAAGAACTTGGTGATGGGGACCCACCAATGCAAAGGACCTTCATTAAGTGTAGGCCTTTGACAATAACAGACAGGACTGAATTCAGTATAGATTCTGTTAGTGGAGGGGTAAAGCCAGCACTCTCACTTGAATCTCCTAAATCATCTCTTAACATACTGGTTGCAATGGGGATGTGACAGGTCTAAAAGACAGAACGACAGGATGGCAATTTTATTTAAAGCACAGTAGGGCTGGGCGATAAAATGATATCGATATATATCGCGACAGAACCTCTCCTTCATAGACATATATGACATGGTCGATGATAACGTCGATAGAACTCATTTCACCTATGTTCTGACAGAAAATATGAAAAGCCAATGATAATGAGAATAGTGTCGTGCTACACCAATCATGTGGCTGGAACAGAGTTAGAGACACATGAGGTTAGGTTGAGGCACACAGCAGCCAGCGCAGGAGCAGCACATGTGCTAATGTTTTGGGTACTGCAGCCATGCACACCTGTACATCTGGAGTAGGAGTGAGATAAAACAAAAAATGATGACAGAAAATGTTGACGAACACTTGTGTGATGTTACTGAAGAAGTTGCCCCAACGGACACATCCCCGAATGAAGACTGACAGGTACAGACAGCTGGTAGAGACAGACACAGCTGATAAAAACTCTGTGGGATTTGTCCCAGTAGGAAATACAAAATACAAATACAAACCTGACTTAACGTTAGCTACTATTTGCTCTCTTTCTCTCATTGCTGTAAAATGTATATAGTGGAGACACTGTAGACATAAAGTTGGTGTCTTGGTCATAGCTAAGTTATCTCTCTGACACTGTCAGCCAGTTTTAACTTGTCATAACACCAGTAGTTTCCGCTTTAGTTGTGTCCGTTCTCGCGACTAGCATACAGCTCTCACCTGACACCAGAGAAAGTTTACAGCCTGTTGCTCCTGCAGTGCTGTGTGTGTGTGTGAACTGTGAGGCAGATTTTAAAAAAAAAAGGTGTAATAACTTGCCCACCGACTCTCTGTGAGTTGAATCCCAACTGATGCATCAAATTTGTCGAAATTTAGGGAGCAGCCCTAAAATCGACCTTATGGTATCTTCACATCTCACTTAGGAGTAAAAATGAAACTCTAAGTTAGACAGAAATAGTGATTTTATTTATATCAGGATATATATTGATATCGACCGATATGAAAAATCATATTGTTGATTTGATTGATTTATGATTTTTTTCCCATATCGCCTAGCCCTAAAGAGCAGCATTTGAGGACCATTTGGCTTGAAGAAATCAGGCAAAAAGATCTTTGATCAAATTTAACAACATCCAAATTTGTGAATGTGAAGGACTCTGACAATGTGGGAAAGCTGGAATGATGGAGGAGATTAGAACAGATTGGACAGATTGCCAGTCCATCACAGGGCAAACATATACAGACAAACAACCATTCACGCTCACTACATATTTTATTGACTTCTTTCAGCTCAGAGAAGGGGAGCAAGGTATTAACAATGCCACTCTTAGAAAATCTTCTAGCATGAGCTACATCTCTGTATTTGGATGTGCCACAGCATTTGGGACAATGTAATATTTGTGACATGATTTTCAGTTACTGTAGGGCCATTTCTGACCAAGGTGTCTTAAATCAGACATTCATTCCCAAAAGGTGTGTGGTGAACCTGAAAATATACACACAAAGTGACTGTTGTTTAACCCAAAGCATGTCAAAAATGATTTAATAGAGTACAATGGGGCCTTTTTGACAGCTGGTGGACCTGAAACTAATATGTTCCAAGAAACTAAGGAGCAACAATGGGCCCAGCTTCATACATTACAGTAGAGGTCTTTGTATTGATTTTAAACTCTGGCAGAAATTCCTACCATTACTGCTTGTCTCCACAGACATCCCAATCCTGCTGTCTCCTGCTGAGATTCTGATTACTCCATCTTATTTTGACAAATTGGTCTAGCCTATCCCACAGGTGGAAGGACACATGCAGTCGTCATTACTAATACCATTACTTTATGCATGAGCTGAAATACACTTTAAATACACTTTTAAAATATTAAGAAAGTGAACAGCTTCAACTTATGGGCAGTGTGAAGTAAAAGTAGAACTTACTCATGTTACCAAAGTAATGTTTTCATTCATGTAGTTTAATGTTAAATAAATTAATTAAAAAAAAAAAAAAAACTAGACTGATCTTGTACATGATTAGCATTTTATAGCATTACTATCTTCCCAATTAATCAGAAGGTGCAGGTCATTACCATCAGAACAATGGTAATAATTGTTCAGTTTAATGTTCATTTGATATCAAATTGCTGTTAAAAAAAAAAAAAAAAAAAAAAAAAAAAAGGTCCTGTGAGGGAGGAATAGTGCACTAAAGTGGGATTCACAGGGTATAGGAAAATAAGCCCCAGTGACTATTGGACAGAGCTGTATCACATTCGAGTTCCCTGGCAGGTGGACATGATTAGCTGCCAGTCCAGCCTAAGTGTCAGGGTCAGAGGTGTGAGCAGGGCATCTTACTTGTGCATGGCTCTTTTCTCCAATAGTGTTGCCAACTTCACAACTTTCCCACTAAATTTTAGTGATTTTCTGGATAGACCATAACACCTCTGTTTCTCTAATTCTCAGCAAAGGTGCTCTCATGCAGTCTCTGGACTCTCTGGAATCACTGTGTTTAATAAGTAGATTGGAACAGCCAGAGAGTCATCAGCCATACAGAAATGTAAATGAGCTGTGAATGTGCTCTGAACAGCCAATCACTGATTGACATTGTTTCTCCAGGGAACTCTTGTTTATTATTCTTAATGAGTGAACTTGTCTATTTTTTTTTTCTTAAAATATACAGTGTCTTCCAGGGTCTGGATCTATGCTATATTTTAGTTTTACAGACCGTGCATCTTCATAAAATGACAAGATGTAGTGTAAATGTACTTCTCCACTGCAGTCTGTACAAACCATGTCCATTTTTGATTTTTGAATTCATTATGCTGTAAAATGAGCAGAGATAGAAGAAAATACTTTTAAAATTATACCCAAGAAAAAGCACTGTTACTTTAAAGAAATTTTACTCAAGTAAGTCTGAAATTACTTAAATAAAAATGTACTCATTCATTCATTCATTATCTATACCGCTTATCCTTACAGATCATGGGGGCTGAAGCCAATCCCAGCCAACATTGGGCGGGGTACACCTGGACAGATCGCCAGTCCATCACAGGGCAAGCATATACAGACAAACAAGCATTCACGCTCATATTCACACCTATAGGCAATTAAGAGTCATGAGTTAACCTAACCTCCATGGTCTGTCGGAGGAAGCCAAAGTACTCTGAGAGAACCCACACAGGGAGAACATACAAACTCCCTCTTTCTGTGAGGTGACAGTGTTAACCACTGTGACACTGTCCTATCCAAAATGTACTCAGATAAAAGTGAACAGAAATTACTTTAAAATTCTGTAAATATGACTTTTTTCCATTTATATACAGTACATAAAGGGGGTGGAAGTGTTGTATCTGTAAGATGCTCACCTGAAGCTTATTTGTTTTCTAGCAAAATCTTGCAGTACAAGGTTATGGAATCATTGCGGTTTGGTTTAGTACAGAAAAGGTTCATGGTGACTTCAGACACAGCATGTTTATTTACATTTAACCAAAACCACAGTCTTTCCCTAACCTTAACTCAATTGCATTAGTTGTCTAAACCAAACTTAAGACAGGACTGTGAATGCAAACTCTGACTTTTGGTTTGCTCTGTAAACCCACCATCCACCTGAACCACCTCCTGGCAGCTGTGATGCCATTAAAAAACATAGCACTACATTCAGAAACAAACAAAACGCTATGTTGCCACCACAATGGAATTGGTAAAACAATAATTTCTAGGAGACAAATTTGGATTGGCAGTTACAAATATACTGCCAACTTTCTCAGTGAAAGCCTTGGTAGAACATGCCAGAAAAGAAGATAAAACCAACATGGGGAACAGTGGGTATCCATAGACTTTATGTAAAAGTGAATCAACAGCACTAAAGCAGACAACACAAAGATGAATAAAAATATAAACTCAAACTACACACAAACACATTGTATTGAAGCAGAAAGAGAGCCAGCTGAACGCAGTGTAGTGTACACATAAAACATTGCTATGCTAAGCAGTGGAGTGCTCTGGAGAGTGAATTATAACAATCAGTGAATGTTGTATTTACCTGAGTCTCATTCTCACTCTCCATGACATCTTGCATAATCTGCTCTAGGTTCATCTGTTCTGCTCATTCATTTCCAATACAAAATATAACCAGTCCATTCACCCTTTTTTGTCTCACTGTGCTCCTAAAAGTTTTGAAACATTTTGAGGTGAATGAGCACTTCACAACAGTCACAACACAGTCACAACAGGGATTGTCACAAACAGTAGAGGGGTCTTGTGGGCCTCACTACAAAAAGAAGTTCCTGAGTGAACACAGATATCACAGTTCGAGGGGCCACCATGAGCATTTTAGCATTTAGCCAAACCCATCATGCAGTATCATGGATGTGTTTGATTTGGGTCACTCACAATTTTCCCCATTAATTCCTAAACCAACATTTAACCTTAGTCGCCATGATGATGGCATCCTCCAAAAATACCCACAACGTACAAGTACACAAAAACCATTTTGATGCTGTAACAAGAATAAATGTAATTTGTTATTTCCCTGCCTGGTAATGTGTTAACATAGCCCAATCTCTTAACCGAATAATTTTAAAATTTCATGTTGCAGTGATTATGGAAACTATCCAATCACATTCACATTTATAACATATACAAACCTTTGTGTCGGCTAGTATATTAGCCTGCAGAGGACACTTTTTTTTCTTCTAACAGTAATAACAGTAATAGTGTGACCTTGCCCCAAGGAAGCCAGTGAAAGCCAAGACTTTGTCAGCTGGAGAGATCCTATCTTAAGAGACAGGCAGATGATTCAAACCTTCTGCTTCATTTAATGCAGGGATGACCACCAACACACTTTCTGAGTTTGACCCTCTTCCCTCTGCCACTCAAGAGGAGCACTGTCACTAGCATTCCCCACCTCCAGCAGATTAAATGAATCTGAGTCACTGCTACTGATTAACTGATTTTGGAGTTTTAATTAAAGCTCTTTTTCCTATTGACAGCAGTTGTTCTCATGCCGATAATCGGTTAACATGAGCAAATCTTAAAGGGCCTTTGTACACGAACAATACAGTATTATTGACAGAATGAATGATGAAATTGACACCGACAGGAAAATTAGAAAATTAATGTTCTACTCAAGATTTTCAATCTAGGCTCTTCTAGAGCCATTAGTCAAAGGGGGTTTCCATTGACATGTAGATTGACATTGACTAGAGGAAGTGTTCACTCAACAGCGACAGTAATAAATGTGAGCTCACCGAAGCACAATGTTATTCAGCTCCACTGCCCAGTTGTTTTATAAAAGGCATCTGTTTTTATTTATGCTCAGACATTATAGAGATTTAAAATGAGATGAAGAGGGTGCTTAAAAATCCAAACCGTCATCTCCATAATCTCCAGCTCAGTAGGCTCCGCTGGAGTGAGAGAATGAAAATTACAGCCTGTCAGGCATCAATGACATAGAGAAATTGGAAAATGGTGGACTTTTAACAGCCAGCCTTTCCTCTTACATACCCACAGAAAACATTCTTACTGGTCCATTTAACACTGTGTCAGGCAAGGTCACTCCCCCTTAGTTAAGTCTACTGGGAAATTGAACCTACATTTTCTTAACTGAAGATGAAATAGTGCAATAATTGAGGTGAAAGCTTAATTGAGCTGGGATTCCATAAAGTAAGCATAGTAAAGACAGGTGTAGGTGCTTTATGAGTGCACAGAAAATAACATCCTAATTCAGATTACACTACAGGCACTACAGATGTGTAATTTTCTTTTTTAAATAATATATTTGTCTCAAGATATTAGACTTCACCAACCAATAGTTTTACTTCACACTTGCATAAAGTCATAGTACATAGATTCCACAGATCTCATTAAAATATACACTGCATGCACTAGGAGACATTGAATTACTTTACAAGAGGAACATTAAAGTTAGAATTGGGATTATTCCCTCCACCAGAGTTAGGCTTAGCTACAGGATCATATGAGTAGGAAAAAAAAAATCTGAACTGAAATCTGAACATCATACACATCCATAGCTTCTAGAATTGGCAGCATGTGGTTATGTTAGTGAAACAACACAACAATATAAAATTGACTTTGAAACATGATGTTGTTGTTGTTTCCTTAATGTAAAATAGGTCATGAAATTAATTAACTGATAGATAAGCTGATAAAATTAGGGATAATTGAGAAGCTAACAGTGACAGTGACAGGACTTTCATGGTTTAGGGGGTCATTATCACAATAACAGCCTCTCAAACCTTGATGTTATCCTACACACCTGACATAAAGCTTTATCCACCAGTGGTGGGCTGTCAGGCTGCCTTCTCTGCTGGCCCAAACGTTGTCACAATCACTGAATTATATTTTTATATAGTTTTTTCCATGAATATAGTATGTATTAAATTGTTCCCAGTAGTCTATTCTCTTCATCTCATAGCTTTCCTCCTGGTTGCCTTGCTTCCAATACAGTCTATTTATGTTAGAGCCTTTATCCAATCAGATTTCAGCCCTGTGTTGCCAAAAAAAGAAATCTTCTTTGAGGCCTTCACAATCAACAGTACAGGCTCCTGTAATTCAAAATAAATGGCAATGAAACTGTTTGAAACCCTTTAACCAATCAGATATTGAGTTGGTGAGATCAGGGCCTTCCAGCAGGCTTGCACTAACGTCTGCATCTCTCTGTGATTGATTGGATGCTCAGAGAGCGTACTGGTCAGAGCTAGCAAACTGCATGTATAGCTACTCGCACAACTCAACCCACAATGGCTGATGGAGGAGGAAGAGTTCAGCGGCTCTGTTGTAGAGGTTATCTGTGTGTCTCAGTTCCAACAGTGAGTCCTTTTCTATCGCTGTGGAGGCTAACGCTAAAAGTCAACTCTACCCACTCTCACTTCTCAGATTTAGGACTGAGAATGTCCGCTACACAGTAGTAGTTTTTTGATTTGTCTACAAATAATCAGCAGTTTTGGTGAGTAAAATGTTTTTACCTATATTGTACTGTTTACGTTTATTTATTTATTTTTTTCATTTTATTCGTTAATGTTGATGCTTCTGCTGGAGATGATGTGTGTGGAAGAGCTGTGGCTGCAGTGTTTGGTGATGCAAAGTTCTGTTAAACTGAGTTTCTGTATATTGTTGATGGTTTCTATAGAAGTGACATTAGGTTATTAAGGTAGCTTATTAAGAGGTGGGGAAGAGGTGGGACACCAGTGAAGGCCTAGGTGTGAAATGCACAGCCTGCCACTGATATCCACAAATATTAAAATTACATAAATATACCCTGTCAGTAAATCAGAATGCTTGCAAATCTGTCATACACTGTAAACTAGTATCAGGGTTAATATACCTTGTTCTGTCTCAAGTCTGCGTTGAACATGCAGCTGTTGGTCCTATTTTATGATTTCTGTTTTTGGCTCAGTTGTGAACTTCAATAAACCATATCAGAGAATAAATAACTATTAAGAACAAACACCACTAATAATTCTAGGAGGCCCAAACTTGTTATCTTTTATCCAATAAAAAATGCAATATTGAGCTGTCCTTTGTTTTAAATAATGTGGACTGAAGCAAATTTTCATGCACTTGAGTGCACAGTGCGCCAACCCTCAGGCAGCATTTTGGAAAGCACCTTTTGCAAATGCCTTTACCTGATGATTTCAAGCTCTACTAATACCAAAGTTACAGATATGACTTACAAATATGTGTTTAACCTGCAATGGCAAAGGCACATTGTGAGTACATCTCCCCAGTCCTCCTCTCACTCAAACCCTCTAAGCATTAAATTGAAAGTCAGGATGTCAAAATGCTCGTAAAAAATAACCACTTAGTATCACCCACTGTGGGGAACTTAATGCATGGTTACAGGCTATTTCAGGGCTATTTTTATTCAGTTGCTGTGACTGAGACATCTGTGAGTGTCTCTTGTAGTCACTATATCTGCCAGGTTTTTTGTAAAGGCTTCCTGTGGATATCGACATAGGTGTAATTTCAGTGCTGGCAAATACATTAATGTTGGAACTGGCATATTGCCTAGAAGT
Source organism: Lates calcarifer (assembly GCF_001640805.2). Taxonomy (NCBI): domain Eukaryota; kingdom Metazoa; phylum Chordata; class Actinopteri; family Centropomidae; genus Lates; species Lates calcarifer. The sequence goes on from NW_026118028.1 coordinate 17,790, forward strand.
GCACAGATCCTGATGGACAGTGACTTTACAGGGGTGTGATGTACGTTTTACAGTTATCTAGTAACTCTGACACTTTTACCATTCACACACTGAGTCAGGTTGGTTTAGTAATCCAAGTGAGTGAACAACCTGTGTCTTCAAGCTGAGGAGTTCATATATCATCCCTTTTAATACAAGTTATTAGTAGGTCATATTGAAAGATTTATGGCTTATACATGGCACTGTGTGAAAGTTAATGACAGCTTTTAGATGAGTGGAGTCGATGTTATTATCTGTTCATATTTTATTGTTGACCTTTATAGCTTTCATTGTATTGATTTTGCAATTTGTTTCTGTCTTAGCATAAAACAAGACAAGATGCACGAAACTGACCACGGCTTTGAATTTTAGAACAGACATATCTAAAAACCTTAAAGCTGCTGATAACTCCTACACCCAATTAATGTAGTTTTACCCTTTATATGTAAACTAACCTTTTATTTATTATTTATTTTACCTAAAAAATCAATAACAACTCTCACCTCTCTATCAACTGTGTCTATCAAGTGTACGGTGTGATAATTAGAGCTTTCTTGATGAAAAAAAGATCCATTTGATCCATTTTTAATATACAAATTGTGGTTAGTGCAGCTTTAAGGACTTATTGTATATCAATGTTATAATATGGTACAGTCTATTACTTGTTCTACTTAAAGAAATGCTGTCTTACTTTGGTGAATTTACAAAACTATTCTAACTGCATTCAGTACAAAGTAGAAGTTATGTTAAGTAAGCATTATCCCAATCTTCCGATTTCACAACAACAATGCTGGTGCACTATAAAGCTACACTCAGAGTAGTCTGTCTTTACAGAATGAAGCAGATTATGTGAGTTATTTTATTTTATTTTTTTTTTTTACAGTTGAAGGTCTGATATAATTTAAATTTAAATACAGTGTCTTCTAGTGTGGATAATCCTGCTGAGAATTGGAATCATGCTAATGATGAACCTAATTACAGCAGTAGAATTATTAAGGAACAAGTTAAAAAGTAAAGATGATGAATATGTTGCCACTGAGAATCTACAGATTTTATCCACAGCACTGATTTAATATAGGCCAGAATATTTCTCTCTATTTTAATGACACCTTGTACACCTCTGCCTCAGCCAGACACCTTTACCTACATTGTTATGACGAGCTTTGGCATTGTGCTCCGGAGAGCTAAATTTAGCTGATGGCTGCTAGGATGGATTACTGAGAGGCTTGAAGGCGATGTGATATCTGGGAGGGAAATTACTTGAGCTTAATGAAGTACATAACTCACTGCTCACATGCTGCCCACTATATAGCACACACTCTCAATCTGTGAGGACAGTTTAGAGGGCACTATACACACTTGTAGAGGGTAATAGTTCATTTTCCTTGCAAGCTCCTCCACTGAGACCTCTTTCCTCTTGACCTAGTTTGTGGGTGAAAATTATGTCTCAATCATTACTTTTAATGGTTGTTCAATCATTTTAAATGATAATGGTTTTTGTATTTCCTGTGTGTCAAATGTTGAGGACCTCTTGGTGTGGCTATTGCAACTTTTTGTGGTTAAAGCTTTCACATTTATATGATATTCATAAGATTCATATTTAAAAGTATTGTATATAATTTTTCCACATTAACATGTCTACAACAAATGTTAGCCGTAGTTTTCAAATCTAGAGAAATCCATTAATGTTAACTAAGGTAACAGTCCATTTCATTTGGTCACCTGTCAATAATGTCATATCCCCCTTGTGCATGTGTTGTTGTGCAGCATCATGGTTGTCTACCAGAAGCTTCAAAAATCAATATTTTATACAGTTATTTAATTTTAATGATACATTTATTAGATCATGGTCATTTACGACTATATATTTTAACTGGATGGAGGATTTTAGTCAGGATGTTGGATGTTATGAGAGAAACAAGCTGAGCAAAAAATTAGCGGTAGCTTAACCCTACTGTGATGTGCTGAACTACTACAGAGAAACATAGATTTTTAACATGAAACTGCTTTATTCAGTGTTTTGACCACATTTTATCACCTGGTCAGTTAGTTTTGGAGAGGAGAAGACCTCTGCAGATAATTCGGCTCCTGGTAAAATCTCCAACAGGCATGTCCCTTATAGATTATCCAATCTATACACAAAACAAGTCAGACTAGAATTTAAAACTAATCTTAATCTAAAAAGCATCTCGCTCTCTTAGAAAAAAATATTCTGCAGTGTATGAAAGCCTGGAGAAGTAACTAGCAAGTATAGGGCTAAAAAGTAGAGCATTTCCCAGTGGCCTATATTCAAGTAGAAGTATACATGGAAATACTAGTCAAAGTGCTAAAACACACATTTGTAATTAAGTACATTACTTGAGTAAATATACTTGGTTACTTTCCATCACTGAAATTCAGTGATTTACAGCCTAAAATGATGCTCCTGTTCTGTTTTGATGGGTGAGTGATGCACATTGTGAATCATTTTCCAGCCTTTCCTTGGCCTCAAATGCTCCAGAATTCTTTTGACAGAGGTATTTGTAGCATCAAAGGCATCTCTCGCAAAATAAACCCACAAAGAATGTTTTATCAGAGCTCCAAAGAGGGTTAGTGTAGTTTTTCATGGGGTTAACCGTTTCCAAATGGTTGAGGTAGTAGATTGGAAGTGAAGGGCGTGCTCCTGGGCGAGAGAGGGGAGAGTGGATGAGAGAACGGCCCTAATGCGGCATCTCATTACAACCTCTGTCAGGATCCCTCTATTCTACCATCAGCTCCCTTTAACTTGGTAAGAGCCCAACTGTCGTTTCGAGTGAGTGTGCCGCCAAGGAGGCATTTACAAATAAATGAAAAATGTCACATTTGATTTCACTCCTCTCGGACTGCGGCGCCTCAGCTTTGTCACAAACTGTCTTTGTTGTTCTGGTCTCTCGCAGGTCCCGCTCCCGGTCGCTGTGGATAGGTTCTGGCAGGTTCAGGCCCTCTGCATCTCTCCCAGGGTAAGCCCACAGACAATAACCTTCCCTTAATGTTGTTGAAACACTGATTCCTCCTTTTTTTTCCCTGTTCTGTTTCTCTCATCCTTGTCCATGAACGGCATGCAAGCGAGCAGGAAGTTGGAGCTGGTTTGCAATGACGGGGAAATAAAGAGCTGGTAAAATGGCGTGGCATGTCATTTAGGGAGAGTCAGCATGGTATCGTCTTTAACCCTTGGCTTTGTGGTTCGCCTGGGATGCCCTCGCTATTGCTGCCGTTGCCACAAAGGCAGCGAATTAAAGATACACTGTGCCTTTTTGATTTCGTATGTTCGGCGAAATCATTTCATTCTGTGATTTTTGGAGGAAATGCCGCTTTGCTTTCAGTATTTCGGGATTGGAATCTTTGGATATTTCTGCATTTTCTTTGTGGCACTGTATGACGGCTTTTTTATTTTACTGTAAGATTTAGTTTGTGCATAGGATAATTTCTAGCATTATACATCTGTACTGGCAATAATATGGTTTACCAGCATTATCACTGCGAAAGTATTGACTTAAACCTTTAACATGTAATTTCGGTCCATGAAATGCAAAAATGTTTCGCTAAATACTCAGAATAATCGTTGAATATTCCGTAAAAATAATCAGAGTAGCCTTTTTGTGATCAGATTCATCTGACAAACAGAATTTCAGATTTGTACACGATACGCAATGTTTACATTTCGTAGGTCTTTCGAATTACTAAAAATGACAAAACATTCCTTTAAACACGTCATTAATTTTACTGTGCAATTCATTGCTGTCAGTGGCGAAGCCATTTTAGATGCTACTCAGTATTTGCTTGTTTTATCGGTTTGTGCCCACCAAACAGTTTTTAATCGCTTTAAGGCATGTTTAATCTCATGGATTCAATTCCAGTGCCGTTACGAGGATTTCACTTCAGTGCCATTATTAGCAGCATCATTTTAGAAACATGCCAGTGACTTTGTGTGTGCCTCACTATATATACACAAACCTATATATATATCCCATAATACCTACTACAGCCTTTAGTCTCCACCATACCAACACATCCTCAGCATGCAGCCACACCATATCAAAATCAAACGCCGACACTTCTTCAATGTTCCATCATCAGATATAGGGCAGTCTGTATGTTATTGTGTGACGTTTTAATGGCACGTTACAAGGATCAGTCAGCTTACAGTACGTCGACCCCGCTGAACCAACCAAATGCTTGTTTTGATGTTGAAAAACACCACCAGAATTGTCTTTTTCAATAAGGATTTACTTCCATCACTTTGCTAATGTTATCGTTTCAAAGACAAGACCAATAAGTTGCTACAAGACACTGCTTTTTATCCACTTCAACAATTCTCACATTTCTTTGAACAATTATTGGAAAACAAGTGTGTTATAGAGAAAATGCATTTACTCACCTGCTGCTGCCCCGAATCATGTCAGCACAGCAACTGGCATATGCTCCATGAGGACACTCAGTACCATGTGTGGCTTATAGCATGTCGTCTCTCTTTTTTTTTTTTTTTCCCCCTTATGGAGAACAAATACCCCATGCAGGGTTTTTGGAATGGGTTGTTAAGCCTCTTTAGTAGCACTTTAAAGACTGTGTGTGTAGTGGGTGGGATGTTGTAAGGAGGGGGAAACGGACAGCCTGTTAGAAGATCCTGAAGGCAGGACGCCTCTGCAGTTTTAAAGCTGTTAATGATGCATGTCGCTCACTGAGGAATCAGTGGACCGCAGCCAGCAGGTTTCCTAGACTTTGTGTGTGTGCGTGTTTATGTGTGTGTCTGAGTGGGACACCTGTTGTGCTCTCTGTAGCCAACCTTCCATTAGGCAATGACAATGAATAACAAGAAGTAAAGCTTTGTGTTGAATAGAATTGGCACCAGTGTCTGTCGCTGCTGCATTTTAAAAGAGCAAAGCCAAAGAGCTGTTGATGGGGACAGTTTTTATAGCTTCTAAGTGATTTTACTGAGGTTATTCTCTAATCAGTACCAAGCAAGGTTGATGTTTTTTTGGTTTGATGTGGTGTTTTTCACTTTGAATATCTGTTGTCTCAAAGGCAAACAAGTCCAAATATAAGTGCTGTCAGCTTTTAAGCTTCTAACCAATCAAACAAATACACCAGGGATATCACAGCCTGTGAGTGGTGTTCCAGGGGGACTCTGGGTTAGACTGATTCACTTACAAACTTGGGAGCCACCCACACAAACCCAGTCCTTTACTGAGCCTGTTGAATAGCTCTATCAGAGCAATGAGGGGTTAACTCTTAGCCTTAAGGCCACCTCTTAAGTAGGTGTGAGGCTTGCAAACATGCAGGGACAGAACCACTGTGGTTTCATTGTAATCACAAATATCCATAACCTCATTTAGCTAATTGTTTTCCAGAATTAAAAAGAAGAGAAAACATGACCATATAGAGCTCAGTGGGAATGTGGTTTGAACTTGTGGCCACTAGCAGTGCAATGATTTCTGCTAGATCTCAAATCATGAAAAATATGGTGGGTTTAAGGTTAGAGGAGTACAACAGATACACAGATACTTGTAAACATGGCATGAGATATCAGAGTATTGTGATTGCCAAATTATTGATACAATCTATGTAACATTTTTTTTTTCCATGTATCACCCATTAGTCTGGATGCATTATTTCAATGCCTTTCCATGTAGCATATTTCATTACAGTGTAATGTAAAGTGACTATTTCTGAGAAAAATAGTGTGGTTCTTTGGGGCTCATACAGTCTCTTGCAGGATTTTTTTTATTATTATTATTATTACTAAAGACCATTCTTTATGATTCTGTTTGTATGTTTGGATAATGAATGTGGAACCAATCCCTCTGATTTTGGAAAAGTATCTAAACACCTTAAATGTCCAAAACCACTGGGCTGTGCTGTCTATCAGACTACATCTACAGAGCCTCAGATTATGTAGTGCTTCAATTAAGACATCTTAGATAAACAGTGACTGGCCTGAAAATGTGAGGCTCACATATAAATTACATGAAATATGTAAATATGCACAAGCAAGTGGTACAGTAGAGCCACACAGTATATCACTGTCAACATTGTCATCTATAGGGATGATGTGGGCAGGTTTGGTTGAAGACATGGCTGATGAATATCACCAAGTACAGTACAACATGCTTGGTGTCCTTAATGTTGAAAGAGACCTTGGTCAGGTGTGGAGAGGCTGCAATTGTGTGTGTGTGTGTGTGTGTGTGTGTGTGTGTAAGTGAATAATGAATTCTATTCAAGGTGACTTTTGAGGAGTCATCCATTTCTCCAGTCATTGTCTCCCATTACTTGCTCCAATGCACCACTTAGGTTACACACACAAGCAATCATGGCCTGTAATCTGACTTTAAAGGATACTTCAACCTATTTTGTGGACAGAATGCATATAAGGTAAAAAAAAAATTTAAATGGATTTTAGACTGGAGGATCACTTGTTTCCAAGTAAACTTATTTCATATTTTCTGTGTTAAAAGAAATGTTAAAACATCTAACTAGTCTGCATCTGGATTTACATAATTATAGACTTGTATTACAAAGTGCTACATGATCTTGTATCTCTGCTACTTTTTTATTTGTCATATGCATTGATATTAACTTATTATACTTTGAATTAGGGATATACTGATTATCGGCTGGGCTGATTATCGGCGCCGATAGTCGGCATTTTGATGCATACCGGCATCGGCCGTTTTTTTTAATCCGCCTGCCGATAAGAGATCAATTTAAAACTCAGTTATTTTTGCTCTAATGCAGCCGCGCCTCTCTGTCTGCAGTCACTACTCTGTCTCCAGCATTGTCCCGCCCACAGCACCATCTGATTGGTTACACACAGAGCCATGACAACAGCCAATCAGCAGCGAAAGCTGTGCATGCACAGTGCTCACACACACTGAGCAACTCTGCTTTTTGCACCACAGTCTGGTGCTGCTCAATTGGGTCTACTAATTGATTTGAGACTCACATTTAACTTTATTTACTTTATAAAACTTCAGGAAGCCATTTATTTATTTATTTATTTATTTATAATTTCAGTTAACTATATAAGAGATGCTGCTGACCCTGGGAAGTCCCTGCACTTTTTGTTTGAACTTAAAACAGATATAAGTGAAAAATAAAATAACATTTTACTTTGAATTACTTATCCTGTAACTAAAACCCTTAAAACAATACTGAAAGCAACACCTTATATGATTTGCAAAGCAATGTGTTTTTCCTCACAAACATATTTTTTCTTTACTACAACAGGGATAAGGAGTAATGGTGATGGTCAGAGGATGTGGTGGGTGCGAGTCCCCTTCTCATATGAATGAGGTGCTGAATAAGTGCATAAGTGCAGTGAACTTGTTTAATGGAAGTGATGTTTATAAAGGGGTTGAGTAATATAAAAAAGTGTTAAGTGAGGAAAATGGATCTGAACAAAAAAGATTGGTGGGTCAACAGATGATTTGACAAGACAGTTGATAAGTAGGTTGACGGTAGTTAAATGCAAGATGGAGCCCCCTCTACAATAAATAACCTGGTCCATACTGATGCATGGTTCTTAATGGGATGAGTTCAGTGGAAGTGATGTTGGGCTGGCTAAACCCTGTCTCCTAGAATTTATGTTCATGCTACCAAGCTGTTTTCCCTATTACACAGATCAACCACAACATTAAAACCAACCTCTTGCATAATATTGTAGGTCCCCCTTGTCCTGCTAATACAGTTGTGACCTGTTGAAGCTTGGGGGTGTCCTGTGGTATCTGGCACTGGGAAACTGGCAGGGGATCTTTTGGGTTCTGTGAGTTGCACGGTGGGGCCTCCAACATCTGGCTTGTTCTGATGCATCCCACAGATGCTCAATCAGATTGGGATCGGGGGGGTTTGGAGGTGAGGTCAACACCTTGGGTTCTTTGTCATGTTCCCTGAGCCATTTCTGAGCAGTTTTTGTGGTGTGGTAGTGCACATTGTCATGCATGGCAAGGCCGCTGCTGTTGAGGAGCATGTCTACCATGGGCTGTTGTGCTTGGTCTTCAGAAATGTTAAGCTGGGTGGTATGTCCAGATGAATTTCAGAACCCAAGGTTTCATTAACAGCAGCAGAGTCCCCAAGAGATGACTGGGTTGGATGGGCAGCATACAAGGCGCCAACATGTCACATCAGAAACTGGAGTTCACATCCACAGTCCCATCTGTGGATAGATTCAGGCAACAAACACACTTTGGTTCAGGGTAGGGAAAAATTATGGTTTGGTTTAAATGTGAGAAAAAACAAAAACAAAACAAAACAAAAAAACAACATTAAAAAAACCCCCATTGTGTATGAAGTCACTTTTTATAATCATAATCTTACCTTAACTTTATTGTGAGCTGTGAATACCTAAACGTAACCATAAAGACGTTTAATGATGCTGAGTTAATGACAGATATTGTGCTGCAAGATCAGATATGTAGGTGGAAAACAATATGTTGTCTATGAACATTTTACTGATATGTCAAGAATCAACACCTTTGAGATTAGCCAAATATGTAGAGTACATTAACAATATATCCTCATTACATCAATAGAAAATATAATCTGGTCATAATTATATAATTATGACCATATATTATATATATATATATATATATATATATTTACTGTTGCAAATTAGATGCATATGAACATAATTTCTAAGAGACAGAGTTGGCTGGCTCAATAGTTGGTGATGTAACCAATGTACAACTTATGCTAAAAGCGGATGCTCTTAAATAATGCATATCAAGCAAAAGGATACCAGGGTAACATCTGTGCTGTCTGAGCTTCATGAGCTGCACTAATAAGATCTACTATGACAACACTATCAAATACTGAGAGGCAGTCACTGTAATTAGCTGGATGACTGTTCAAATATGAGTTAAATGTGAATGACAATTTTATTCATTGTAATTCTGAATTGGTCATTCACTTTCATACATTCTCAACCTGGTGTTCTCAACCTCATGACCTTCAGTTTACCGTGGTGAACAGCTTCTAATTTTGGCTTGTAATTTCCATATTCAAACATTTTAAAGCAAGAACACCAATACAAATACTAGGCAAGTTGTAACCCAGATGACTTTAAGAATATGGTCTGTAAAAAGACCATCTAACGTACAAAATATAGTCATAATGAGAAACAGTAACATCACAGCCCAGAAGAACTTGCAGGACAAAATAAGAAGGTAAAATAAGTTCTAACCTAGTCTGGCTGCAGCCACAACAACAATGACAACAACAACAACAACAAAAGAAAAAAAAAAGAAAAAAAAAACTGTCATCTATCAGACTTAACCTGGACCTTTAAATGCCCCAGAGGCTCCTGATTGATGGACCTGAAGGACCAAATAGTTCTGCACAGAGACAGATTTACTACAACCCCATGAAGTGTTGTTTGCACCTGGAAGTTGATATTTTCTTTGCTCGAGGCAACAGTTTCACTGTGTTGCACAACACTGCTTTGACACAAATGGGCACACAGATTGTCTCTGGTGTCAGACTGAAGCTGCAGCTACCATTTCTACAATCCTTAGACTTAACAAATTTATAGTCACCACAGTATAGTCCTTTACAACAGCTCAGAGATACACATAACTTTTGCTTTGTGACATGGTTACTTTGCTAGAAGTAATCATTGGAAGATAAATTGTTGTGTTAAAGGGATGCATATAATCATCAACAATACTCTGATGGGCTCTAGCATTCAAACCATGATTGGTTGGGATTAAGGGTCCCAAAATGTGCCAAGAAAACACCATTACATCATTACTAGCCTGGACTTTTGACACAAGGCAGGTTGGCTTTATGTATTCATGCGATTGACACCAAAAGCCTGACCATCCACTTAACTGAGAATAATTGATGAATTATCAACCTGGTGAGAGATCTCACATTGAAAAGGAAAATGTTAAGTGTAATTGTGCCTGGGGCTGTAGATGCAGAGGCAGTAGCTGTTGGTGGGACAGCGGTAGAAATTATGTACCTCAAGATCATTTTTGTTACCCTTCTTGGTGGTGCAAAGTGGATGAATAACCCTATTTGTTATATCAGTCTCAATAGGGAGATGAACTAGTGAAAGGTGTTGGGGATGGAAGACAATCGGATGTGCTAGCACCAACATCAATGGAGTGAGATGGGACCGTTGAAGAAAAGGGGGTTTCTGATGGGCATGAGTGAAATGTCAATCTCACAATCTCACAGTCAGTCACATCGATGAGACAGCACTATGTGCTGCATGTTAGTAGTTAGCATCCAAGCACTTGGTTTGTTTGGCTAAAATTGTCAACAAAACACACATTGTAAGCTCTACAGGAGGACTGCAGGCAAGTATGAAGACTAATGCTAAGTTCACAGTACACAATTTGTAAATTCAGAATACTTTGTTGTAGTGTTTAAAATGATCAGAATTGACCTAGAATTTGTAAGTGAACTTAATTAAATTTAACTTGATTAAATTTTAACTGCTGAATGTTTTAATTGTAACACAGTGGGCCATCTTTTGTACTGTGGGATAGTTTTGTGTGCATTTTGGCCATGGCAATGCTACACTTGTCAGTCACCAAATCCTTCTATGCAAATATGCAGTTTATTCCCCAAGTTCTCTAATATATGAAATAACGATTCCCCCTTTGCCTCTCCATGGCATGCTATGCAGGAAAGAAAATATGATTTTTGGGAGCTTGTAAGAAACCAAAATTTCACATAGAGCATCTGTGGACTTAAGGGTGGATAATGTATTTATAGACAGTAAAAGCTGTAACATTACTTTGAAACATCTACATAATCGTTGTCTCACTATGTATTTCGCCATATGCATAGTCAAGCAGTAAATACAAACTGTGTTGGGGACAGAATACATTTAACAGAGTTACATATTTAGAATACAAAATATGAGTAGCTGTATTTAGTTAGAATTACAGTTTAAATAGGTGTAAAAATAATACAGTCACATTCCTAAAATCCATAGATTACTTAAATTACTTTTTAAAGTCTGCATGAGTCCCTCTGAAATTTAAAATTTATTGCAATTTAGTTGAACATCTGCTCGTCGTATTGCATTCATGGCAAGCTACCTACTTGGCCAAATTGTTAGCTGACTGGAGATCAGCCTGTTACCATATTACCTAGCTTGCTAAGCAGGTGTAGCTAACAAACAAACCAGCGAATAGAGACTAGCCAACATGTATGATGTGCAAAATACATAAAACTTTTTGGTATATGAGCCATCTCTCTGTCTCTCTCTGCAGCATTGCAGATCTATGTTATTGTTATTTATATATTTTTCACCCATTTCATGTTGTGAGAAAACAGATTTTTCATATATTTTATACAGACTATTGTCCTCACCACCTAAAGAAGCCTTTCTTATGTCAGTATTGGCACAGGCAAAGCTATTTCCCTCACCAGAATGACCAAGAATTGTCAAGAAAGCATTCTTTGTCACCATGTATGACAAGCTACAACATATCAATGCAGTAATCTTCCTCACAAAAGGTTAGCTTTGCATTATAATTATGGCTGACATTTCCCTCTTAAATTGCACACAAGGGCATCAGCAGCGTCAAGGCTGGCAGAGTCCCTTTCTCAGAGTCACACTTTTTATTTTGGTTCATATGGTTGTGTCAGTCCACAGAAAATATTCAGTCAATGAATTCTATGTATATCAGTTTCATGTTCAAATATACAGATCAGAACAAACAGTTTAAAGGTGTTCATGTTGAATATCAATATGACATCATCTTGTCACAGTTTTGTACTTGTTTGTGTTAAACTTTTTGGTTGGATTTGTCCACCTCCTGCATGTCACCCTCAGCCAAAAGCTTGCTGGGCTCTCTCAGCACTCTTCCCTCTCTTTACACACTCTGCTCTGTTTCTATTTATGTTTTTGTATCATTTTTTCTCCTCTATCTCCCTCTCCTACCCAGTCTCTTCTCGACCTTATCGCATCCTACAATGACACATAACTCAGCAGCACACCTGCGATCCGTGACAGCTGAGCCCCTGGCCTGGTGCAGTGCTGTCACTCAGCAAGCTAACTGCCATTAAACAGCATGACCCTGCTGCCCCATTAGGCTTGAGTCAGATGGGAGTGTCAAACCATTCCCCCATGCACCTCAGTGTTTGACGCTGCTGTGCAGATGTGGTCTTGGTAGAATTAAACTGTAAGCCCAAGAGGCTTTTTAGTTTACAGTGACATTAGAGATGCTGACAGCCATTGTTAGAACAAGTTAAAAAAAAAAAAGAAGAAAGAAACAGCTGTTATTGTCTCTCTTAGGAGAAATTTGTCTTAGTTATTAGACTGCATAGATGCATCAAAATGGAAAAATAACAACCATCAAGAATTTACATCTCCAGGATATATGAGGTCTCGGTACTTCAGAAAAGTACTAATAGTAGTACTATGTATAGTTTTTTACCCTAAAGGTATGTTTAGACTCTATCTCCAGATAACAACATTGATAATGGAAAGCTCTGCAAAACCCTTGATTATGATCAACCACAGCAAGCTTGATATCGGTTTGTGACAATGTGTAAACACTGGTACTGTGTGTGAAAGTTAGACATGGTATATCTGCCACAACAACTCAATCGTAAATACTTCTTACAATGTTTTGTCTGACCACATCAAAGATCAAAAGTATTCAGAGCTGATCTGAACACTGTCACTCAAAGGGAAGGTGAAAAGCTGACAGTCGGCCGGGGGGGGGGTCAGACAGTATGGTCTGGAAGACATTTGTAGTGTTACACTTAGTTGTTCACACAAAAAGTGACAGAAACCGCTCTGTCAAGAATGACAAAAGAGAGCTGGAAGGAGAATTTGAAACCCTGGCTCCTCTCTCACCTTTGCACAGCCGGTCAATCATAGCGTGAAGTGGATGTGAATGTCATGTCTTTGGTTTCAGAAAGTTACAGAAATGTTTGGACACAGACCCCTTAATCTGAAAGGAAAGGAAAGCGAAAAGTGGGGAAGGATGTTTCCAAAGCTATTTGACTACTGTGTAAGCAGTTTTGATTATGTATACTGGCACACATTACTTCCTGGCCTGGATGTAAAAGTGCAAAAATAGTCTAATACAGATGTAATTCTTAGGGATTTTAAACCTGTGTAGACTGAGCTGATAGTGAATTTCCCTCCAGTCTCTCTCCTACAAACTACTGCAGAGTCACTGAACCACTGTAGAGTCAGGCAGCCTCAGAGATTTCTTTTTTCTTTTTAAGCATGTTTATGCCTTTATTTGATAACAGCAGTAGAGACAGACAGGAAATGTGGGGAAAGAAAGTAGAGAAATGACATGCAGAAAACAGTCTCGCCAGGGCCCTGTGCAACTTGGGACCCACCTCCTCTCACTGATGCTGCCCATATAAGATGACATTTGCAGTTTCTCTTTTCATATGGAATGACTTTGACTCATCTGAACCATGTGTCCTTTACATTTTTCCGTCAACTGCTACAGTAATAGAGAAGGTGGCTGCAACAAGCACCCCTATTGGGACTTCAACCAGAGATGCTGTGGTTATGTAATGCCCACAATATTTATTCTTTCATTTTGTTTTGTGTGTGTGTGTGTAATAGTGAATTTGGGCATAACATAAATGCTTTGGCTGTAATCAAAGATGCTGAAGCTGCTGCTGCAACATAAAATCTAGTTCCATCAGCCTTTATCCAATGTAATGATATGTCAACATGTCCAGCTCAGTGTAGCATTGAAATTTTTACTAACATTTTGCTTTTTGTTTTTTAATATTTGGTGTTTCCACTTAGGGCTTTGATAAACTTGTAGATAAGACTCATAAGTGACAGAGAGTGTGAGAGGAACTGCTGTGTACTAAAAAGTATACCATATATAAACCATAACCTCACAGTATGGCTCAATGGCAATTCTACACACTCTAATTAAAGTATTTTTTTTAATAGTCTTTCATGTCCATTAGTCATTGCTCACTCACTTCTCTCTTATTTGTTCACAGCTGTGTTTATGTGGTGTAGCATTTATTATGAATATGTAAATTAGCTGTTTCACATTCATTTCCACCAATTACTCTCTCATTGGGTGGTAATTAGTATTGATGATGAGGTATCAGCCTTTGCAGTCACCTTCTGCTTTCAGAGACTGAGATTTTAACAAGGTTGATGAAATTACTTGAAGTGGGCTATGAGGCCATACTGCTATATTAGTGTACATGCAATGTGCAAAATAATAGAGGAACCATGGTATAAAGCCCACCCCCACCTCTCCTCCCACTCTCTGAAGCACCACAGTTTGTCAAGCCATTGACTTTTCTAGGTGTCAGATGTGTTCTGCAGAGTAGCTGACCAACAGGTTAGATGCTTCCAACAGCGGTGTCATTTTGGCCTGGAAGTGGATCCCTACTATGAAAAAACCTTGTTCCAATGTTTCTCACAGATGCTCACTCGGACTGAGATCTAATGACTCGGCAGTTCAGTTCAGTGAGCCAAGATCACATCATGTTCACTGGACCGTTCCTGGACAAGCTCATCCTTGAGGTATGAATAAGGATGCAGGGGTGAAAATAAAAGGTGAATAGCTTGAGTTAATAATATTTATACAGCCAAACAACCACCAGAGAAATCTGATTTTACATATAAGCCTCATATAAGACAGAAGAATTACCAATCCATGCTAATCAGCACAAATTATTTTCTTAAGAGCCTGTGGGTACTGGATGCAAAGTGCAGCAGTTTCTGTGTCATGATCCAAAAGACCTACCTAAAAATACATGTACCATTACCTATACTTTGGTTTCCTTATCAGTCACATGAGCTTTCTCATGGCATTCATGGTGACAGTCTCTTGAGGATGATCTTCATACACAAATGGAAATATCTAGTTATTCCAGTGTATGCGTCATGTTACTTACTGGGTACCTGTTGCTGCCACTTTGTGCCATCAAATGTTTGGCCACATGAGTTATTTATCTGAAAGATAATTACATTGACTGCAGATCAATGTCACCTCAGGATACCATTCTATTTGGGGCCCCTAGTGGTATTCAGCTAAAAGCAAAAGAGAGAGCACTTGGAAATTCTGAACAGAATACATCTCACTAAGCACAGATATCTTGAATTTACCTCTCTTTGCTGGACTAAATGTATTCCCTTTTAATATTGCTGCTTTAAAACCACTAACTATCTAAGAGTTAGGGCTGAAACTCAGGAGCTGCCTGCACTGCAGCACTCTAATGCTTCACAATCCCTGAGGGGCAGAGATGGAGTTCAGTTTCCAAAGAGCGAAATATAGGAATAATTAGAGATGGGAATGTAGAGAAAGAAGAGAGCAGTAGGAGGGCAGTTAGAGATGTGAAGAAGCACACAAAGAAGGAAAATACAAGATAAAGAGGAGAGGGAAAGAGATTAATCATAATTGTTTTACCTCTAAAATAGCTACACCATGAGTAAAAGTGCTACCTGTGCTGGAGATCAAGAGTGGTAATGATAGCGGCTCTGCATTTGCATCTCAAGTCTTGCAACCACAACTGGCACCATCACCGACACTAATGGCTCACCTAACAAATAAATTGATCTTGGAAGTGACACTTGGTACTATTGAGTTTGCCATCAGAATTGAGAGGAAATGCCAAGTATGTAATTCTCTGTGTTTTGACCAAGGTAGTGTAAGTTTTACAAAGTTGTTCTCATGTATCCTTTACAGAGGTTGCTATGTTTAGTGGTCAAACATGGGAATCTCCCAGATAACTTAACATTTACTATGTCTAAATTAAGGCCATCAGCTCTAAATAAGTAGATATTGTTGCTTTTCCTTGGTATATAATGAGTGGGGACCTGAAAACTATCAAGTATTTGATGTATTGGGTGTTGTCAGGCCACAAGAGTGCACGGCTGACTACCATGGCATGCTGGTACCATGTAGAGGTAAAACAAAATGCTTCATTATTCTCCCAGAAATATTAAGTTGTATGCCCCATGAAGATCATGATCAACATTTTTTTTTTTAAATGTGATGAATGTGCCAGTATAAATAAACAAAATGTTACCAACGTATATTTACTATGTAATTTCAGAAATAAGAAATAAGTATTTTTAAGCCTTTTTTTCTTAATTTTGACATAATATATATATATTTTTAAAATGATATATGATATGATCTATATAGGGCTGGGTAAAATCAATTCTAACAAAGAAAATTACATTAGTTTTATTTTTCAGCTTTGGCATTTTTTCACTCAAAGCAGCTTTCTAACATAAAAAAATATACAACAAATAATTTTCAGTGCAAAAGAACTGTGAGTGCAAAAGAACAAGTGACAGGTCACTGTCTAAGGCTCACTGCTGCGTACTAAAGACCTTTAAATCTTCGTGCAGTCGAGCACAGAGCAACTTTCTGCTCTTAAACTGATTCTGTGCACGCTCAAATGCTTCATCAGATTGGTTGTGTTGCCGGCCTTAGCAATGATGTCCTTTTTGCAAATATTGCATCGCGCACTATTGGCATTAATCTTGTTAAAATGGAACCACACTTTGGACTTTGGTGGCACTTTTTTAACCACTTCACCACACACACACACTGTAGTTCACAACACAGATACATGTGAACCATGTCTGTGGGCATAACCACGTAAGTATTTTTCCTGCTTGCCTCTACCGCGTGTAATGTTACAGCCAATCACCTGCAGCATTATTAGATCTTGATCACGTGATGAACTCCTTGGTATCGAAACTTGGCACCGAAAAACAAAGCTTATACTTCGATACTTATGCTTCGATACCGGGTAGTATCGAAGCATTTCGGTCGGTGCCGTAGATATATATGATATTATATATGATATAGCACATTATGTACAAACAAAAACAGGCAGTCAAAAACAACTGCCATCCCGATATTCATTTACACTCTGTAACTTGTACCCCTTACCATCTATAAGATGTTGCAGCCTTAATGCATTAGACACTTTTGCTTTTCTTTATTTAGTTTAGTGAATACTAGCAGAGAGTAAGGCAGCAGTCAGGAGTAATATCCACAGGCTAACAGGCAAACAAGCACAGAATCTACTGTGACTCTGTTACATGAAAGAACTTGGCAAGCCCTGTAGCTCCCAAATAGTCTCTTCAGCATTCTTTGACATATGGGCTGCAGTTTGGCATGTGTAGGGATTGTTGACAATTTAGGGTGTTAACAAATTTTCTTGCACTTACAATTCTACGAATGAGGCGCATGAATGAGTGTCATATGAATCATGGTCATGCCTTAATCTGAATGAATGTGATTTAAATATGATATGACTGTTACAGGCTATTATTGACTGCTATTTTGGAGCCACAAATTTATTCATCTGTCAGATTGCTGTCTAGTATCATCATCTGTTGCATCCAACAATGCAATAAAACCTATTGAACCCTATAATTTATGCTGTCCAACTGCTCTGAGACTGTCACAGAACCACCTTTCATATCACGTTTAGCCCACTTTGCTTTGGAAAGACATTTTTCAGTATCTAATCTCATGTTACATCAGTAACATGTCCGTCTCAGCACAGCAATGCTCCGATGACATGTCAGTGACTGTATTATTTTGTAATTGCTTTGAGTTCTCTGTCACTACTATAGTGACACAGATTTCTAGCAGTATGACTTAAACCTCTGTGGTGTTTTTTTCTTTTTACTCTTTGGTAACATTTTTGTGAATGAAACTTAAACCTACAAACAGTGGGCAATTTATGACAAGTTTGTCCAGTTAAGATAGAGCCAGAGTTGTAACTCTCCAACAAGTACAAGCAACTCAAAAGTAAGAGATTTAGGATAAGAATACAAAAATGCTCTAGCTGGAGACCCAGTGTGCCCCAATAAAATAACACTGTCCATGCAGAAAATGAACAAGACTTTCATTTCCTGATCCCTGGATGCTGGAAATAGTTCATCTCCCTTTGTAGTGTTAGGGTTAGCCTGTCAGTGTACAGTGCATATGAAGCTGCCAAAACACCCATCAGCCCATCAGTACTGTCCAGTTGATAATGACACACATTGCTTTTCAATTCTGATGAGTCAGCCAAATCATAAGCAATCTGTTAATCAGATCTCCAACATGTCTGCTAAAGACCATGCATCTATGCATTACCTGAAAACTTTCTTCAACCAAACCATGGCCACTGGTGTCTATATTATATACTTAATTTCAGGTAATGTAAGAAAGGGCACATGAATACAGAGGACATTTTTGCAAGGTGAATTAACTGCAGACTAACATAAATGATGATACTTGAAGTTTTTGAGTTATTACATAGTTAGCCCTTAAATCAGTTGGATATACAGTATTTACATAAAACCCTGTGTGGTGAATGTTACTCCTTTTAAGGACATGGGGTCTGTTTCAATGCAATCCATCTTTGCAGTAATGTATGGTTCAAATGATGCAAGTATGCCCTGCAGACTATGACTGAGGGGGTCACCAGGTGCCATGATGAAAACTGTGGATACCTATTTGGAATAAAGGAGATTATTAGGCACTAAGCGGATTGGCTGGTGAGAGGCATTATGTAGGACAAGCCTTTCTCAGGGGACCAGATAGCACACACAGAGATGATCAATGGCAGAGGCAGAGATAGTGGTGTTGTTTAGAGTGAGATTAAAAAGATTAACACCAGTGGCTGTTTCCTCCATGGCTGCTGTTAGGCCTTTTTAAACCCCAAACACTTCTTAAGTACCTCTAGCTTCAGTGAAGGTTTTGCTTTAGATATCAACTCCTTATTCTCCTGTGCCCCCATACACCCTCTTTTTTGATGAAAATGTTCACCTGAGACAGCTGTAATACTTTTTAGTTACCTGACCCCCTTTAAACCCATATTTAGCCAAGCTTACCTTCCTCTGCAGAGTAACAAATCCTGTGGAGCATCTCTAAGTTGTGAGTGGGGAGGAGGTAGTTGGGACACTGTCTAAAAATAAAGTTTGCTGGCTGGCTTAACAGCACTTTTAAAAGTCCTCCAGAGGAAATCAAAAATGGGAGACAGCGGCTCTCACCCCAAAGAATTGTTGCCGTTATCTGTTGTGCATTCTTTGATAGAAAAGGAGTGTGGATTATTATTGTAGAAGCATCAAGCCTGTTTTGTCCCTGCCTAAGCCCACTGATAGCCATCAGTACCCTCTCTAGCCTGTCGATGCTGCTGCCTTGCCTGTGAAGCTATCTGACACACACGCACACTGATACACGACATGGCAGACACAAACGCACATACTGAAGTGGCAGACAGGAAATGTGGGCATAATATGTTATTAACATTTTAGATGCCAACTGGAACCAATTCGCGAACAAGACGCTTGACAGTATGCTTCACTGTATAAGTCACATGTAGTATACTATATACATGCACCAAGCACTTTATTAGGAACACCTGTATACCTACTTATTTATGCAATTACTTAATCAGTCAATCATGGCAGCAAAGCCATGCAGAATATGCAAATACAGGTCAGGAGCTTTGGTTAATGTTCACATCAAACAGAATCAAAACCAGAATGGGTAAAATGTTTGATCTCAGTAATGTTGACTGTGGCATATTTCTGAAACTCTCTCCTGGCATAGATAGATGATTTGGTTGTGACGACATATCCTGTGTCCCTTTCTCACACGTCAACCTCTTTTTCCTCAGCCCAGCATATATTATTATTCCCATCCAGACCCTGTCATCCTTCCGCCAGATGCCCTTCCCCCGCCCCTTTCCAGTCACCTGATTCTGCTCCTCCCTGCACACCTGCTCTTAACTGAAAGCCAGCTATGCCCTTATTAAATCCTTGTGAATATTTTCCAGCCAGTTTGGCATCACATTTGAATTTGCTGGGCCTGATTTTGGTAGTTTAAGCTGCTGACTTTCACTCAGTTAAGCGCTTCTTGCAGGAAGTTGTACCTGCTCACTAAAGTGAGCAAGAGCAGGTGTTCAGGGCGTGAAATGGGAAGTGGGAATAACAGAGGCATGATTCTTCCTATTACAAATTAGTGTACCATCAAAATGATTCTGAAGCTCTTATTTTAAGGTAAAATTGTTATATAACCTTTAATAGACAACAGTGATGGCATATATTTTGGCCAAAAGTGGGGTACACTCTCAAATTACCGCAGGGTCAAGTAAAGGGTCATGAAAAATGTAGTATATAGAACAGGAATACAAAAATCTAAATATTGAATCATAAATCAGAATCCGAGCATTGTTATAAAAAAGATTAAAAGGTAAAGTTATCATTAAGGTCTTTAGGGACCATAATAATTGATCCATCCAAGATTGAAGTATCACCTCCTTGTACTTTTCCAAGCCCAAAGAAACAAAGGGAGGATGGTGAACCATGTTTGGCTTCTATGCTTGCCATTAGTCTAAATTTCCTTTTCTGATAGCGGTTTGCGCCAAGAAATACATACTTTAAGAGCTGTTTTGATTTGTCCTATGTAGAACTCTCACAAGAACAGGTCAGCATGTGGACTGTATTTGTGGAGTTGCAGTTTATGATCCAGCCAATAGAAAATATTGTTAGTGAATATTTAAAACTCTTGGTTTTGTAGATATTATTATATTGCTCAAAATGTCCACATCAAAATTTGCTTTTCAAAGAAGTAAGATGTATGGTCAGGCTTTTGGAAAGATTTAACCGAGGATAAAGACCTATGGGGGTGGCATGGGGGTGCAGTGGTTAGCACTGTTGCCTCACAGCATAGAGGATTCTGGGTTCGAGCCCAGAGCTGTTCTGTGTGGAGTTTGCATGTTCTCCCTGTGCCTGCATGGGTTCTCTCTGGGTACTCTGGCTTCCTCCCACCATCCAAGTACATGCAATTTAGGTTAAATTGTGACTGAAATTGCCCGTAGGTGTGAATGTGAGTGTGAATAGTTGTTTGTCTATATGTGTTGGCCCTGCCATGGCGATCTGTCCAGGGTGTGCCTCTTGCCCAATGTCAGCTGGGATAGGCTCCAGCATCCCCACGAACCTTAATGGATAAGCGGAATAGGTAATGGATGGATGAAGACCTATGGGCAAAACATTTCACTTTGTTAGTGTATCACCCTTTTTTCATTTTTGAAATGTTTGGGCTTTTGAGGTCGAGCATCTGTTGGATGCAGATATTTGTACATCTACTGCCAAAGCTAACATACATTTTGTAGGATAGACAGAAGGTATTAAGACTTATACTGAATGGTATGAATTGTAGAGATACCTGAATAATGCAGTATTGATATGGCTGAAGGCATTTCATCACTAAAAGGGAAACTGGATACATTTCTTTTTGACTGCAAAAAATCTCAAGGGGCATGATTGATAAAGGCATTGTCACATTTCGTACACAGACCCCAGAGCAGAAAACAGAGTGCGGAGGCACAAGCAACAGTTCAAGATTTCTTTTGGTGGTAACCCTCTGGAGTCCCTCCAGTCGCAGACAACTGGAAAAGTCAAAATGTACTTTAAAAACTGTCATGTTCCACTCTATTTTGCTTTTACAACAAGCCATTGTTTGTGATTCTAGTCTTTCTAGAGGCTTTGTAAACCATCATTGAAACTAGTATCATTTTTCTGTATTTCCGGAAAAAACAAAAAGTCGATAAATCAGTGTTTTGCGTCCTCATTAATGCATTATTTATTTTTAAAACAATTTTTACTATGTTCTGATTTATGAAATTCATGCCAGCCATATTGACTGTGTAAACCAATTATAAAAGGAAAGTCCAGAGTTTCACATGATTTCTATTTGTTGGGGTCATGTTTAAGTTAATGGCCATAAACATAAGTATGAAAGTATTAGGGAGAGGGGCTTTCCTCTTCTATGTTTCTTGGAACAAGAGGTCATTGTTTGAAATCCGGAAGTTTTGCTATTGGTTATGAAGACAACAAACCTATATATACTGATGTTTAGAGCTGTTAGAGAGAGAGAGATCTATATTGGCTCAGATCCTCTCACAAGCTACTGCAGTGCTTATTTTGATGCTGAACTTCTTTGTAATAAACTTCTATATACAAGCAAGACAGTATCAGCAGAGATCTCTTCATCATCCTCACATCAGCACCATCGAATATACCACACTGTGTTATTGAACCTTGCAAAAAAAGCTGATCCAATGAGAGTCACAATATGGCGGATCCTCTATTTACGAACATGACTTACTATGTTTATGCTGTGTCCTTAGCATTTGGAGATCTAATGTAGCATGAATTCACCCTTCAGAGATAAAATTATGTGCCAAGATAGTAATCTGAAAGCAGTTGATAAGTCTGTGTGCGCTTGGAGAGCGCTGTATTGTACGCAATAAAAATAACGCTTGCACAGGAAGGCCGCCAAGATGCAGCTCTGCCACAATAACGACCCAGGGGAAACCAAGGGAGTTTTTAGAGATTTTGAATATAGAAGTTTTGGAGAGAGTGGTAACCATATTTTGAACAGTTTTGTGCCCTGGGAGTGCAGTGTGTGCGTGATGTAGCTCTCTGCCTGATCCTGGTCAACTATGGTGCAGAATGGCCCCAGTAAAAAAAGTGATTGGACACATAGATATAAATGTAAATATTTCTGCCTGTGTGTGCACTAGAGACTTCATAGACCCCAAACACTTGCACATAGTTTTCCTTTAGTGAAAAATGAATAAAAGTTAATAAATTTTAGTTCAGTTTTATTTTCTTTTGGCTTTATGGTCTTAGAAATACTTATGCATGTGGCATGTGGCATTATAGAAACTTACATATTCAAATAGCCCAGGTTGTGCTGAAAAAAATGATATCAATTACTTTCTTGTATCTTGCAGTATTGGATTTGTACAGTTCTTTAAATAATAAGAGGTCCGAGGCAGAAGTACTCTGACGAAAGTGGCCTGGACCTCAGAGGGCGTCAGGGCTCAGTGCGTCACCGGAGCTCTCTGCCTCTGCCAATGAAATACAGACACAAACACGCAGGAAAGGAGACACATGGGAAAAAACAGAGAGGGGAGAAAACACAAGAAACACCAGGAAAACCCAGGAAAGCTGTGACAGGCATCTTTCTATATTGAAGATCGGGTCAAATAATTTAGTTTTTAGGGACAGTGTGTCAAAAACCATTATCATAAATTGGTTGTATTTATCCTGATGTGAAACAGCAACTACTCTATCACCTCTTACATTTTAACGATGGGGTTCCCTTTTTTAATCTAAGCTCTGCTGTAATGTCCTGTCCTAATCAGCCTTAAATTGTCAACTTGGTTTGATTTAACTCAGCCATAATGAGAAATCTGCCTTTAGAATGACAATAACCATCCATTTATCCTCTCCATCTTGTTAGATGGTTCTTTCAGTGCCTTTCTCGGACTCTCCAAAGGGAAGCTGAAGAGAGAGGAAGAGGCTGCAGGGCTGGATTGTTTGATGACACAAAATATATATATTTTGGACAGAATATTGCGTTTTTAATCATTCATGTTATAGGCTTATAAAATAGTTGGGAAATAATTTGACAAGTTTAATTCAAATGGTTCTATAATAGATTGCTAATGGGATTTGGTAAAATATATTTTTTCTGATCTAAATGGATCATTTTCACAAGGAAAAGATCCTTTATGCTGACCAAGCATCACTATCCATTTCCCTCATGTCTGTGAGCAATTATCAAAGAATTAAAGTAAAATGTAAGGAGAAAGTAAGCATTTGGTTGACGACATGTTTGTTAGGTCTTTGTGTATTGTGTTAAAGGGAATATGCCACAGAGTCCTGGTGTAGGATAGTGCCTCAGATCTTGGATGTTTTTCTTGTTTCAGAATACATTACCTTACCTTTTCTGCTATTCTGACATTTGTTTCAGCCTACTTGAAAGTCAATCAGGTAACAGTGTAATGATTCCCACTTGGATCACTGTTCTGCAGGTGTGTATGCATTTATTTCTTAGAGTATGAGTTCTTAAATATATTTGAAGGATCGTAATTTGCATGACTCTTTATGCTTGCATGTTTTTGCACACAAGTCAGCATGAATGACTGCTGCAAGTGTTTAAATGTGTGTTTTTGTGGTCATGCTGCTGCTTGTGTTGCATTCAAAAAGGAATACAAAAGCTCACAACAAACTGATTCGTTAGAATTCTGTCGGGGGGGCCTGTGTCTGCGGGTCCCTGCAGGTCGTACAACACGGTTTGGCAATTGCGTGACCGCCGGACACAGAACAAATGACTCAGAAGTCCCTTACTGTGCCCATCAGTTGCACATTTACATCATGCATGAAAGCAGCCACCTGCACAGATAAACCCTAAGAGAGGCTTAAGCCTTTGTCCTCTGTCCTCAGATTGGACAATTATCTGCTTTGCTTTCTGACCAAATGTGAAATGGATCTATGTCAAGTTACTGGAGGAGAACATTGATGAATAACACATCATTTCCTGTTGTCAGTAGGTGGCATTATGACAGTGGCTGAATATGGGCAGGTAGATGTGTTCAGGCCGTGACACTAATCAAACGTACGAAGTTTGGGGCAGATTGGAGGTTACATCGAGGTTACAGCAACTTCCTGTACAGCACAGTGGTCCCATAAAAACTCTCAGTCTTTACAATTAAGCACCATTATGATCTTAATGCTTGTCTGACCACATTTGAGGTGAATCAGATCAACCCACTTAGATGAAACACAGCATTTCCTGTCATCAATAGGTGGCGCTATGATTATATCTGTATACTGGAATGTAGATGTGTTCAGGACAGGTCTGTTGTCAAACCTATGAAATTTGGGGTAGATCAGACAATGTATGACTATGAATGAATATTGGCATGTAGGTGTGTTTAGGCCATGAAAATTATCAAACATGTCAAGTATGGGGCAGATTGGACATTGCACATGGGAGTTACAACAACTTCCTGTTCATTGGTGAAGCATCAAAATTCACCACACTGCCATGGCACAGGCTTTCAATGAGGACTCACAATCTTCACAATAAAGATTTATCATGTTCTCAATGCTTGGGAAAGCATATCAATACCACTGGGAAAGCATATCAGTATGACAATTCTTCATTACAGTAGGTGGCACCAATCCTATGACTGAAAACTGGTTTGCAGATGTGTTCAGGCCATGACACTTATCAGATATTTTAAGTTTGAGGCAGATTGGACAGTGCATATGAGAGTTACAACAACTTCCTGTTTGACAGTGAAGTATTGAACCTCACCACAGCGCCACGGCAAGGGCGTCCCAAGAAGACTCACAGTCTTCACAATTAAGCACCATTATGATCTTAATGATTGTCTGACAATTGAGGTGAATCAGATCAACCCATTTGGATGAAATACATAATTTCCTGTCGCCAATAGGTGGCGCTATGATTATATCTGTATACTGGAATGTAAATGTGTTCAGGATGGGTCTGTTGTCAAACCTATGAAATTTGGGGCAGATCAGACAATGTATGCATGAGTTACATCAACTTCCTGGTTAATGGCAAAACATTGAAATTCACCATGGGGCCACAGACATGCCCTACATTTTTTCACAATAAGCCATAATGACCTGACCAAGTCTGAATTGGAACAGTGGATCAACCTGCTAGTAACAGGATGTCAAAGTCTAAAACATGTCATTTCCTGTTGCCAATAGGTGGCGCTATAACTTTTTGTGAATATTGACATGTGGGTGTGTTCATGCCCAGATCCTTATCAAAAGTGTGAAATTTGAGGCAGATTGAACAAAGTATGACTGAGTTACAGCAATTTTAACTCAACTTCCGGTTTCATGGCAAGGCATGGAAATTTGAGGTGCTGCCACGGCCACACCCTTCAACATCAAGAAAATCTTTTATTAACTTTTAATCAGAAAGGCCTAAAGAGTATCCTGACCAAGTTTGAGGTCGATATGATAAAAGCTGTAGGAGGAGTTTGATCAAATACAATGTCCCCAAATGCCAAAAAATGGCCAAAAATGAGCAAAATTTTCAAATAAAAATTAAAATGGCCAATTTCTTGTAGGTTTGAGGGCATGATGTCAAGAGACTTTTTTGTGCATCTCAGCATGTTACATCATGCCTCTGAATTTTGTTCACCTTGGACAAACTAAGCTCAATGGCAAGGGGGTTTTGATTATTTCCAGGGGGTGCTATGGAGCCATTTTACAGCGCCAATGAACGAGACCCCTATCAGATGTCAATTTTTGCCAGGTCTGATGCGTGTGCAAAGTTTAGTGAGTTTTTGAGCACGTTTAGGCCCTCAAAAATGTGATTTTAGTGTCACGAGAATAATAATTCCTACGATTACAGTAGAGCCTTTGCACGCTAGTGCTTGGGCCCTAAGAAAATCCCATATAGGAAAGAAACCCATATTTTATATCCAAGACACACTGTTCTGCTGTATATACAGTATTTGTAAACAAACACATAGTTTAAGTTTAAATGACAAATACAAGTTTATTTTTAGAGAATTCTTCCTTAACATTATACATATTTATTATTGTTAGTGAGAATGTAATGGACTAGTGTTCAATATTCAGCCTTAGAAGCAAAAAATATCCCTTTTGTCTTACTACAGTGATAAATTTGGACTCGACATCCCTGTATTTAGCAATTTCTTGTGTTATTATTCAGACTGTATTCCAATAAATTTCAAACTATATATTTAGAATCTGTTAATTGATAACTTATTATAATTTATTTATTCATAAACAATGATAAACAATATTGTATTTACCATAAATTCTTAAAAGACAGTATTCAAACAAATAGAGGACAGTCACTAATAATTGCTAGATAATGTTAAATACAGAAAACTGTGCATTTCTTTAACACTAATTCCATTAGTTTGACAGTAGTCAGGGTAATATGTTCCACAGTGCTGCTCTGAGATAGTTTTTTAATCAGATCTACTGTCTAAATTCACAAATTTATTTAGTTATTTTTCAAGCATTGTGAAGTTACACTCAAGTCAACTCTTTCTGTATATTTCAAGTTAAAAGACTAACAGGACAAGACTGACTTATAAAAAGTGGTATATACAAAATTTTCAGGAAGTGTTGAATTTCATTGACAGTAGCTTAACAACAATCAAAAAACACTAACATGGGAGCAACTCAAGATAACTAATGAATGAAAAAAATGTTTTTTTATGGTTTACTGGAGATGAGAAACTTGGCATGAGTATGGCATAATTATGCTGTTGTACTGTGGACATTATACTGAATTTACCAAGACAGCAGGCAAACATGTTTTATCTTAACTCTCTGCATTAAGCACAAACTAAGAGCATCTTAGAATCAGGATATAGCAGTATAAAGCTGAAAACTACAATTAAAAAATTTTAATTGTGAATTATGTTCATCAGGTTGAGTGCAATGAAAAACTAGAACCAAAGCATTACATGTTGTTGGAGATGGTTCTGATAACTTGCAGAAGTAAACATAGAGGGTAGAAAACTTTTTTGGCTCTTGTGCCTGTGAGCAATTTTCAATTAGATGCGCAAGTCATCCCAACTGGCTCCTTTCAGTGTGAGGGAGCAGCAGTTCTACTCAGAGCTCCTTCCTATGTACAAGGGTGAGTCCAACCACCTAACAAAGGAGGCCTTTTGTATATACAATTTCATTCTTTCAGTCACTACCCAAAGGTTATGACCGTAGATGAGGGTTGGAAAGTAGACTAACTGGTAAATTGACAGCTTTGCCTTTCAGCTCAGTTCCCTCCTCACCACTCGGGGCCAATGTCAAAATAACCAAACTGTGTTAGACTGGATGGGGCAAGTGTAATGAGTTGGTCTACAGTCTGGATTGCTCTCAGTATCTCAGACTGAATCTCATCCACCCCTAGCACTTTGCCGCTGAGGAGCTTCTTCACTCAGAAACCTACACGATATGAATGAGTTCTCCCTTGAGTTTTCAAACTCTGCCTTCTCCTCAGAGGACATGTTGGTGGAGTTCACAAGTCTCTGCAACAGTCATCCCCAGTCATCATCAGCCATCAGTTTCCTCTCCTGTTGAACACAGCCTGAGCCTAGCCCTGCTTTCCTGTCCTGCATCAATTTCCAGAATGTCCTTACAGCCAGCGAAAGTCCCTCTCCATAGCCTTCCCAAACTCCATTAACACCTGTGTTTTTCCATCTGTAACCACTTCTGCAACTCTTTTGGACCTCCAGTATACATCTGCAGGAAATCCTTAGGCCACCCAAAGCTGAAAGGCCTCCTTCTTGAGCTTCATGGCCTCCCTCACCACAGTTGTCCACTGGTGGGTTCTCAGGTTGCTCCTACAACAGGCACCTACAATCCTCTCACTGCAGCTACTACCATTTACATTAGAAGTCCTTCTGGAGATGGGAGTTGAAGACCATGCTGACCAAGGCCTCAAACAGACTCTGCCCTGCAATAGCCACAGACTGCTATCACTTCTGATTTGACTCCTTTAATTTGTTCCAATATTGCAAGGTTTATTTTGACTTTTTCATGTGACTTGCTCCTACACTATAACAATTGAATTTGAAATCTAGGTAAGTACATGACTTGAGTGAGAGAAAGTTTTTTTTTTTTTTTTTTTTTTTTTTAAATACTCAAGAAAGTTTAAACCATGTTACATTCACCCCTGCCTTTATGGACTTTATTCCTTCTTGATTTATCAAAACCGTATTACAATAGTAGACTAGTGCAATTAAATAGAAACTGCCATGATCTATCACATTTTTTTTTTTTTACACAAACAGATGTATGGTATTGTGAAAAGTGAGAATGAGAATGCTATTGTCTGCTACTGCTGATGAATAACCCTATGTTGACCCATATCCCATACATCTATATATTTTATATATCCTGTCCTATCTATATATAATATCTTGACAGAGATGTTAAGTTATGACCATATACTCTGTGTTATGGGGGATACTTTTCAGCAGCAGTGACAGGGAGACTGGTCTGAATTGAGGGAAGGATGAATACAGCCAATACAAACAAGTCCTGGATGAATACCTGCTCCAGAATACACATGATCACAGACTGGGGCAACAGTTTACCTTTCAGCACAACAGTGAGTTGGAGGATACAGCCAAGACAACACTGAAGTGGTGCAAGTCTCTGACTGTTCTTGAGTCACCAAGTTAAAGCCCAGACTGCTGTGCCTAGTTTACAGTGGTCTGGAAATGGGTGGGAATCACTGGCAAGCCAACATTTGGGGAATATACTGCACATCAGTTTGTTGTTTTGAAGGCATGATTATGAGAGGAGTTAATGCTCATCAGATGGTCTCTCATCCATGTTCTGTTGAGGCAATTTAAACACACCAGCCTCTGATTGATGTACTCTACACACATCTCATAGAGTGGTGCTCTGATTGATAGAGCATGTTTCCTTGATGCTTCTCACAGAGGTGGTAAGGATACTTGTGTGAATGGAGGATAGGGTGCTATGGCCCACTTAGCTATGACAGCTTTGACTGCTGTGCAGGAGGAGGAGATTGATGTTGTTGCAATTCTATATGAAATGTTGGCAGACACTGGTAAAAGTCATATAGGTTACTCATTACACCTTTCAATAAATCATAATAATTGTAGAGTCACAAATTAACCTAACGTGCATGTCTTGTGGGAGGAAGCCGGAGTAACCGGAGAGAACCCACACATGCACAGGGAGAACATGCAAACTCTACACAGAAAAGCCCTGGGCAAACCAGGGCTTGAACCTGGAACTTTCTTGCTGTGGGGCGACAGTGTTAACTACTGCACCACCATGCTGCCTTAGTATGTGAATTTATCCACACATATTCCCTCACATCGTGGAAAAAGGATAGTTGAAAAAAAAACGGTTTAAGTCATGATGTTTATTTTTGCATTGCAACATGCATTTAAGGGTTCATGTTAGAACATGTTATGACACATTAGTAAGTACGTACAGGTGCATTGAGATCAAAATGATTTTTAGCTTTGTATTTTTTCCATGAACTTTTTGAACCCCCCTCATATTGTCCCAATACCATCTTTATTCCCTATAACTATTATCTTTTTTTGTCCATCTCTGTTGTTCCTTGTCCAGACCAGACTTTCAGTCTGTCTTTGAACTAAGGTACCATTAGTGGCACCGTATTACAAAGCTGTTCCACTCAGGCCTTTCTTCAGCTGAGTCTCCATGTTCCCAGCCTTTGCTTAGATGCCTCATTCCTGATTATTCTCCTTTCACCTAAACACATTTTCCCTTCCCTTTAATGCATTTTCCTTACCTTAATACATTTATTTTCCGTGGTTGGGCTGAGGCATGGGCTGTTTGAGCTCCATGTATTGATTGTTGTGGGGAATTTGATGCCTAGAGACTTGCTGTTCTCCTCTTCTCTCCTCCCTCCTCCACCTCGGGGGAGTTTTAAATGGAAACACAGTACTATGAATCACACAACAGGGAGCTCCATGATTGATAGCATTGCTTACCATTTACTAGTCACTGTCTGGAGATAAGCCCAGAATTTATGGAGTATTGGAAATCCTTGCCGTTGCTACATGTGGATTAGAGTGAGGAACGGCTCCCCCTGTACTGCCACTTGAGTCACCCGGTTAACAGCTTTTGGTGGATTTTTTTTAGTTTTTTAAGTGTTTATTAAAATCTTTTCTCTTTTTTGATTTTCATTTTTCTCTGGATTATTTCTGTAAATTAAATGGGGAAATACTTAGAGAATTGTGTCCCTGTGTGTCTTTATGTATTATTATGGTGTGTGGTCTTTTACCTCTCCCTCAATCTCATTCTGAAAAGCTACCATGACTTTGTTGACCTTAAAAATCATTGCTGCCAATCAGTTCAGGTAAATGGACAGATATGAGCTCAAATCACTGTATATAAGATTTTGATTTTCAAGTTTGGAGATGTAAGAGACTATTAAAAAAAGTGATCAAATGATGTCAGTGGTGAGATTACATAAAAAAAAAACTGTGAACATCTATGTACAGATACACTGTAAAACCTATCACAAAGCAGAGTCCAGTCAGAAGTCTGATGCTTCCTTTACCTATCTTATCTCCACCACAGCTCCTGAATGTTGCAGGTTCTTCCATGACCTGATATAATTGAACCCACTGTCCATTTTGAAAATCTACTACATCGTTCATTTTATGCAATATGCCCATAAATGTAGCCCATGGCTTTGAGTGCTGCTAAAACACCCAACGATGAGTGTTAAATGGCTGGTTAAATGGTTGAATGGTTAAATTTTTGTCCTTGAGAACCAGCCACAGACCACAGTTCTTACAGACTTACCCATATGACTTTTTATACATCAAGAAAAAGCATGTAGAGTTCATCTTAAATGTTTTAGACAGAGCTAGCAGACCTCAAGGTTTATATCTGGGAAGTAGTGTACAGACTTGCACTTTTGTTGTCAGAACTGCATTTAGACCTGTGTTTTTATACCTTGGAAGAAGCTTAGAGACCCACATTTGTATTGCCAGATACAGATACAGGCCGCAGTCTGTAAGCAGCTCATAGGCTAAAGTTTTTATAAGTATTTTAAGACCTCAGCTTTTATGCCTAAAAAGCAGCTGAAAGATCGGCTTTTATTGCTCAGAGGAAGTTCACAGACTTTGGCTTTATACCTCACACTCAACTGGGTTGCAGACCTTAGGTTTTTTTCTACATCTCAACGTTTTTAAGAGGACTTTGGTTTTTACACTTAAGAAGGAGAGAGACTTCTGTGTATTGACCTCACTGTAGCTCAGAAGCAACTTACAGCTCTTAGTTTTTGTACTTCAGAGGTAGCTTACAGACCTCTGTTTTTACACCTCAGAAACATCAGAGAATTTTTATACTTTAGAAGCATATTTGAGTTCCCAGCTTTTATCACAGCTGCTTTAAGATTAGCTTTTTATTCATCAGAAGCACTTCACAGACCCCAGTTTTTATGCCTTTCAGCCAGCTTCCAGACCTTAGTTCTCACACTTGTGCTCAAGCTAACAGTCTGCAATTTATCTTCCTCACAACAGATTTGCAGGCTTCAGTTTTTACATCCAATGCCAAGATTGAATGAACGTAGTCCATCTGTATCTAGCAAAATGGAAAGTAAGGGTGAAAATGTAAGGTCAGTGTAGTGAATTAGCATGTAGCTCTCCTCCGAAGGACAATGCAAACATTAGTTAATTTCAGCAAATGCCTCAAAATGATGTGTTTATGTTAAAATGAAACAGAAGTTGTTTACGAGACTTTGTTTTTATACCACAGATGAACCTATGTTCTTTTACAACCTTATTTTTATATCTCAAAACCAAGCTAGCAGAATTTAATTTTTCCACCTCACAAACAGCTAGCATACCTCAATGTTTGTATGTCTGTATGAAGGATTATACATTAGCTTTAATTGCTCAAAGGCAGCATAAAGACCTAAAATTTTATGTCTAAGTAAGTTACAGTTTTACTGATTTAAAATTTCAGAGCCTTTGGTCTACAGACATCAGTTTTTATATGTCAGGGGCGGCTTACTAACTTCAGATTTGATACCTCAGCAGCTTGCAGAGCAAGGCTCACTGTGCCTCAGTGTCAGTATTGCTGGCAGACATACAATATACATTGCTCTGGAGAAGGTCCAGCCTTACTACATTTCAGAACCATTTGTTACCAGGCCTGGTTTGCCTAGCTCCACGGCAGTTTATGTAATGGTGTGCTGTTCAGATTGACGAGTTAGGTTGGGCAGATAGCCAGGAGGACAACTGATCACAGTCTGATTGTGGCTGCACCTGAACCATCTAAGCTGTTTTGTCACATTAATATCCCACTCCACTGTGACCCAGCATTTGATCTGCATGTGCTGATATTCAACACGTCGTTTTACATCTACATAGTGCCAGCTCATCACATGCAGGGGCTTTCTCTGCAGTGCCGGCCCCATTATGGAACATGACTTAATTCTCCTTGACACAAAGCCAATTCAGGTAGTGATTGTTTCACAGGTTCATCCTCTCTCCCCACGCAGCGTGAGGGCGACAGGGTAGTGGTGGTGGCGGGGGGGTTGTATTTGGAGTTGAAAGACCTCAGCTGAAGGGGGAAATAGCTGTCAGCCCGTGTGGAGGGAGAGAGAGGACACACTATGGCCCATCACTTCTGCTCCCTGAGAGACTTATTACAGAGGCAGGCCAGGGCGAGAGCTGGTAAGTAATTTGGAGAGAGCTGATATTGGTTTTGATGCACGAGAGACTGGCATCATTGTCTGTCTGGTGCATGTACCCGTGCACGTGGCTCTGTGTGTGTATGTGTATAAAAACAGGAAGAGCAGGGGGAAGAAGAGGGAGGTGCATGACAGCAGCGCCTTAGCTCAAGCTTGCAGCTAACGTCAAAGCTTCCCTACAAAGATAGCCCATGGCGATGCATATTTATGCCTCCTCTCTTGTCCCCGGCTTCCCTGCTCCGTTGCAACGTCCTATACTCATCCCTCATCTCTCTCTCCCCTCTCTTTCTCTTTCACACCTATCCATCTTTGCAGCCAACTCCTCCCGCTCTGCTCCTCTCTGTTTCCTCTCTTTCTCTTTCATGAGTGTGTGTCATCCAAGGCAGCTTTTCTTTTTAAATAATGACACTCTCCCCTGTGTGGCAAATTATTAATGTTGCAGGATGGAAATAGGCTTGTTTTCCATCAGTTCATCCATTTAGGAATCCCCTGGATTGCACTGCAGCAGCACAGGCAATCGTAGAGATAGAGGGGAGCACAGAATTTGCACTCTCATTCATGCAAATCCACTGTTAGGTCACAAATGAGGACAAATTCAAGATTGCACAGTAATGGCTGAAGAAGAATGAGAAAATGAATTGGAAAAGGCAACAAATGGGTTTATAATATTAGCAGGTGTTATTCAAGGTTTTTATGAGATTTTAAGCATTGATATTTCAGTACCCTTATGATTTTCTGAATGTGCGCTACCTGTTTTGTCATCACACCAAAGGTTGTAAAAAGCTGTTATTGACAAATCCAGAATGAAATTCCTTGTAATAGTCCTGCGTCTTATCTACATCATCTCTTTCATTCTGTTAGCACTACTGTAAAGATCACTATGTAACACTCTGCTGGATTAGTCTACAGTAGGAGAAGCAGTAAAAAGATTAGAGTCTATCAAATCCCTAATCACTGGCAGATAATATTAAATGCATTTTGCTTTAGAAGGTTAAGAGAACAGAGATGGATTTCATCATATGATGACTTAGGTTTAGACCTATAATGAGCCATCATTGTTGGAGAGGGTGGGGGGTGGACCCCCCAAGATAGTGATTCAGACATGCACTTCATGACATAAATTTAATGACAATTTTACAGCAATTTTACATGGCGGTCTCCTGTTACTTTTCCATTAAAGTCACAACGACACTGTTACTGGGTCAGACAGAATAACATTTTCATTATCCAGCTGAGCTCAAGTCTGAATTGAATGTAGTTGTATTTAACCCCTGATGTCCACTGCATGTGTCAGTGTGCCAATACTGTCATGTCATATACAACATAAAAGGAGGCTTAATGTCTTGGAAATGCTACATGCTAAGGAGTATGCAAAAAAGTAATGTTGTGCCATACCAGTGAGGGCTCTGAGCCACTCACATCCCCATCAGAAATCCAGTTATCAGTTATCTAGCCCTGAACTGCACTGTGTTTTTGGAGACATGATGATAAATCCAACACTGAATGTCTTCTCTGATTATCAATTTTTCCATTATGAAAACTGTTGCTGTTGTTTTTTAGGATGGTCATGGTTTGATCTGATTTACAATAAATACTTCCTCCAGGTTAGAGGCCCTGGACTATCATGGTTATTTAGTATGATATACATACAGTTAAGTTTGTGGAATGGTCATGGGTAAAATGAACATGGTGTCAAATGGGAAATGAACATTGGTCTCTGTAAAAATCCTGTTTTTTGTGGACCCATACTTTGTTACTCTGTATTCTACTTCATCTAACTTCCCCCTTTGCTCCAGTCATGAGTATTACAGCCACTGGAGGTTGCCTAACAATGAAACATAACTATGGTTCATAATAATCTGTTTTCAAAGAGGACCTACAGGGTAATACTTTGTAGGGGGTGTTGAGCAATTATGCAAATATCTGATCTGCCAATCATGTGGCAGCAACTCAATGCATAAAAGCATTCTGTCATGGTCAGGAGGAGTGAATGGCACAAAAAAACAAATAAAGCAGTTCTGTGGGCGAACACCTTTGTTATTGAGTGATGTTAGCAGAGAATAGCCAGACTGGTTCAAACTGATTAAAAGGCAACAGTAACTCAAATAACCATGCATTCTAACTGTGCTCTGCAGGAGAGCATCAGGAAACTGAAGCTACAGTGGTCACAAGCTTACCAAACCTAAACGGAAGATTGGAAAAATGTTTCCTGGCCTCACAAATTCAGTTTCTGCTGCCGGATGCAGATTATAGGGTCAGAATGTGGCATAAAAAAATATGAATCTATGCACTGGGACAGAAGGCAGGGAGGCATCCAGGAGAGGTCAGCAACTAATCACATGGCCAACCTCTACTTCTATCATGTTTTGAAATGAAAAAAAAAAAAAACTTTCCTGTCTGATTTGATTGACCTGATTTCACTTTATTTGACGAAGAGTGTTCCAGGGGGACATTTCCTCAAACTGTACTTTTCACAATTTAAATTCAGTCCCCAAACTCTATCTCTGTCTCATTCTCCTGCCATCTCATTCTTTTCTTTTATAAATTGTACATCTAAGACAGGGCCCATGGTAGCGGTGAAACTAGGTCCTGGGCTTCAAATAGCAGCCCATTGTATCCCAGGGGCCCCCAGCTGAGGAAAGGCCAAGAGAAACAGAGGGAGAGACACACAGAGCAGAGAGTGAGAGTGAAAGATAGAGGGCGAATTGTTTGATGAAAATTAATATTTGTCATTTTGTGTGGCAGACAATACCTTGTGGACACATACAGTATATTGGGCATTGTTTGAATCAATTTTCTTTTGAAGATATCACAGCTTACCTGTGTTTCCAGCACCGTCAGTAGAATATGGGTGCTGAGGGCTCCATGTGTGTGAGCACATGCACAGTCCCTGCATGTTTTCTTTGATGTACTCAGGGACTGCTGGCTATTTCCTACTTTGTTTTAATCCTTTACCAGGACCTTATTATTCACCATGCTGTGTGATGTCCTGTGTGCTAGCTTCTGCAAGTGTGAGTGTACATGTATGTCTGTGTGTAAGAGTGATTTAATGACCTTGACTAGGGAAATGCTGAAGAAACTACTTCATTTTCTTCTCATTGTCCTTTCTCTTGCTGCCACACAACACATCTTCCCAATATATTTTCTCATTCTGCCACAAAACTGACGCAATCTTCTTTTGTCACAATGTCTCTGCTAGAAAATCAGGTCCTCAATTTGTGAAATTTAAAGGTGCACAATAGCTGTGAAGGTTGTAAACACTGTTCATGTTAGCATGCGATTTAAGGGTCATGTTGACACTGTAACAAGAAAAGGAACTGTGAATTGCAGCCAAGGGACAGTGAAAAAAATATTTCATGTGAAATAATGTGCTTTTATAGATTGAAAAAACATGACAATAACATTTGATACAGTCATACAGAAAAACTGATAATGTGTATGAATTAAGAATTTTTGTATATTATTGCAACCTTTTTTTTTTTTTTTTTTTTTGGTGTGTGCATCTTTGTATCTGTGTATCTTTACTGACCTCACAATTGGATTCAATTATGATTATCCTGTCAATGATTTGATTCAATTCGATATCTCAATGCATGAGGATGCACTGCATCCCTAGTTTTCTATATTACTGCCTATGGCTACTTTTTCA
Organism: Lates calcarifer; assembly: GCF_001640805.2. Lineage (NCBI taxonomy): Eukaryota > Metazoa > Chordata > Actinopteri > Centropomidae > Lates > Lates calcarifer. The sequence continues at coordinate 54,492 of NW_026118028.1, forward strand.
TCAACGAATAAAAGCAGTCAGATAAATTTGAACTTTTTTTTTTTTTTACTATTTAGAAAAGGGCTTTAGAAATCAATTATAAACCAAAATAGATAAATTGTACAGGTCTAGCCCACGTTTATTTGTGTGTGAAAATGTCCCATCCTCAAAAACAAAACTAACACTGCAAATGCAAATGCAGTCTAGCTTCAGCTTCTAGCAGTTGTCCTCTGCTCTGAGAGAGGACACTTCCTTAATGTAGAAAACATCACAAACATACATGAGCCAGTGGCGCTGCCAGATGAGCACCTGCATGACACTTCGCCATGACCGAAGTCCAGGAATTACATGGTATCGCTAACAGTGTCACATCAATTCTTGGTTGGGCTGGGTATATAGCTATTTCCTGTACAGTGGCAGGCGTTAGCTTCTCAAACAGTTAACATGGCTACGTCTCATGTTTCACTAACAGGAGGTATTTGAACTTTAGCACTTTATTGTCCAGTCGAGGCCAGAAAATCAACAAGCAGTGTTGGGAGGCTATAACTGATTATGTTGTGTCACTGCATGGATGCAGAGTCGTCCCTGTCCGCATCACGATGTATCGTAGAAACGCCCCTAGTGTCAGCTCACGCTTTGTCATTTCCCCTCTTGCTAGCCCCTAACCCTCTTACCCCAGCAATACTATTTGTATTGAACTGTCTTGAGCTCAAACACTGAATGTGACCACCGTTAATATTATTAATTACACCAGTGAGAGAGCCCTTTTAAAATGTTTTACAGCAGCTTTCTTGTTCTGCATAGCCAATAAGGCAAGTCTCATTAGGCACCTGAAAAGAAAATAACAGATAAAAAAACAGCAAGGCAACTTCACTATCAGAATAAACTGATGTGAACTGTGTGTGTCTCTGTGTGTGTGTGTGTGTGTGAAATGTCTGTCAGTTGTATGCTTGAAGAGAGACATTTTGGCTCTGATAAGTCATAGCTTGTCGTCATGGTGTCATGGTGGGAACTATTGGGTCTCTTTCTGTAAATACCTATTTTAAAGAGTATGTTCTAGACCTGCTCTATATGAAAAGTGCCTTGAGATGACTTGCTGTGATTCGGCACTATATAAATAACATTGAATTGAAAATTGAATTGAATAGCTGTTCTATTACTGTACCTATTTGTGTAGCTCAAGATCCCATAGTGGCAACCTGTCTCAGTGTCTCCTTTAAACAGGGGTTACCGTGGAGACCACAGCAGTGCCACTGGCTGCAGCAGCAGCTGACATTCATACAAGCCCCTCTAGCACATGCATAGAACTCACTCACATGAGTACACAACCACCCACCAGCTACCACATGTGCTGTATATACACGCTTCCTTGAATATACACAGCCTTAGACACATGCACATACAGCCAGATCAATGACATGTGGGTGATAACACACACATATACCCTCACACATACTCACAGACAGTAGGTAAACACACACACACACACGTACCAACCAACCTTTACCTGCCTGTCCAGGTTTTGCATTATTAATGATGTAGCTGCAGCTTGCCCAACAGACTCTTTACAGCACATTCAGGCATTTTTCCAGTAAGAATGGACAGTTTTTACATTAAAAAATTCTTGTTTCTATTGCAGTATTCATTGTGTCACATGTCATCTAGTTGTCACCTCAATGTAAGATCCATTTTGTCATTTAGAGAGATGACAAGTGTGGGCTGTTTATAAGGAAGCGTTGGAGGAAAACTGTGACAGCAATGTCAACAGAGCCGTTATGTGGATGCATATCCAATTTGATGCAAATTCTTTTCTTTATGCTGCTCTGTGTCATGCTCAATGCATCTTATTGTTGGTCCGAAAATTGGATCATGGAATAATAATAGCCTATACAGAAGAATTGCGGAAATACACCAAGATGCTTCACAAGTAACCATATATTGAGAAAAAATGAGGAGAGACGCATATTATCATTAACTGGAGCATGAAAACCAATGGTTAATAAAGGCAACAATTGCCATAACACTCCTTAACTGTCATTTACAGTAATGATACAACTGTCATCTGCAGTGGTTTGGCATCACTGGATCACTGCACTGGTGTCAGTGCCAAATTACTATTGCTATAGAGGTGTCTTTTATTTATTTATTATTTAATTTATTAATGCTTTAAAGCTAGTAGGCTGAACACCAAAATATGCCTTATTAATCTAAACCATAAACTGTCATTGGAACATAAGGATAAGGAGCAAATTTGTTGTAGTTGCAGTGATTCCAACTGGTTCAGGAGCACAGTGCATTTGTTATTTCTTTTTTTATTTTTGACCAATTTAACATAGTTTACATCAGTTTATTTTCATCCACCCTCATCAGTCGTCCATGGATTCAAACCCAGGGACTTCTTGCCATGAGAAGACAGAGCTAACCACAGTTCGGCCTCTTTGAAAACTAAACAATGTAATAAGCACACTCAGTGACATAAGACACATTGCAGCAAGAGTGCAAATGGGGCTTTAAAACAAACATGTGCTGAAAGGGAAACCATAGTAGTTATTAGTAATCTATTTGTACTGTTTTTAGAACATAGAATGTAAATACACCTGGCCAAATAGCCCTTGCATAGCCTGGAGGTGTGTATTGGGTCATTGTCCTGTTGACAAATAAATGATGGTCCCACTAAGTGCAAACCAGATGGGATGGCATGTTGGTGCAGAATGCTGTGGTAGCCATGCTGGTTAAGTGCACCTTGAATTTCGAATAAATCAGTAACACCATCACACCTCCTCCTCCATGCTTCACAGTGGGAACCATGCATGTAGAAACCATCCACTCACCTTTTCTGCATCTCACAAAGACATGGAACCAAAAATCTCAAATTTGGACTCATCAGACCAAAGTACAGATTTCTACTGGTCTAATGTCCATTCCTTGTGTTTCCTGGCCAGAGCATTTCTCTTCTTGTTATTCTTCCTCAGTAGTGGCTTCTTTGCAGCAATTCAACCACGAGGGCCTGATTCACAGTCTCCTGTGAATAGTTGATGTTGAGATGTGTCTGCTACTTGAACTCTGTGAAGCAGTTATGTGGGCTCTAATCTGAGGTCTGGTTTTGTGGTTTCTGAGGGTGGTAACTCTAATGAACTTCTCCTTTGCAGCACTCTTGGTCTGGGGCGGTCCTCATGAGAGCCATCTTCATCACAGTGTCTGATGGTTTTCACAAGTGTACTTGAGGATACATTCAAAGTTATTGAAATTTTTCTGGATTGACTGACTTTCATGTCTTAAAGTCGTGATGGACTGTTGTTTCTCTTTACGTAGTTGACTTGTTCTTGCCATAATATGGATTAGAACAGTAACTGAATAAGGCTATTCACTGCATAGAACTGTGCAATCCTACCTCTGCAGAACACAACTTATTGGTCTCAAACACACTAAGAAGGCAAGAACTTAAACAAAGTATGAATCAGTATGACTCATGAATCTGACTGAGAGAATGCTTACTACATAATTCTATGTGTTCCTTCATAATTTTGATGCCTTCAATATTAATCTAATTAATCTGTAGAAAATAATGAATGAGAAGTTATGTTCAAACATTGACTGGTACTGTATATTATGTTGCTAATGGGAATTCTCTAATTCTACACATTGTGACTTGAGGTAGTCATCAGCAGTTACTCTTCAGTCAGACTGTAAAGTAATCCCTTCCCATCTTGACTTCATTGTAAATAAAGGGGTACAAAATCCACAGTCCTCATTCCATTCATTCTGACATTCATTCTCCATTCAAGACATTCTGAAGTTTGGATGAAGCTGACATGAAAGACACCTTAGCAGTCTGAGTTAGCCCAGCTGAGTGGGTAACTTCCAAAGTTACAGACTCTGTATTTCAAAGTACCCTCATTGTGTTTCTCAGGCAGTATTTGCCTGCTGAGCTGCATGGTGAAGGAATACATCCTGCCATCACGTTAATGGACAATCCAATTGATGAATGATTAGGCTTGCTTGGCAAATGACATTTTTTCTTAGATGAAGAGTGTGGTTGGAAATTCTCTTCAACCTTTGAAAGTTATTTAATTTCTCTAAGTCTAATGTAATAAACTGCTGATAGAAAGAGAAGTGCCCTAATTAAATTTTGCCACCGTATATTGAAAATATGTCTGTAGTAACAGAAAAGGGATTTGGTCATTCAGCTGCATCATGTTAAGGGCTTACCATTGCTGTAAAAGCTTGGTTGTGATTTCGATCACACACACAGATTGGAGACACACACACTGAGAAAGTGCAGTGCTGCAGTGCATTCATACGTGCTTCATTTTATGTTAGTCAAGTGTTGCAGCATGATAGTGTGCTTGTTGCGTTGCTGTAGTAAGTTGTTAATTTTTGAAGGCCATGTCAGCCATATGATATTATTGTGTTAATTGGACATGCAACAGCCCAGTATTATCCAGCCTGAGTGCTGAGAGGCTGTGCACTGTGCCATGTTTCACAGTACAGAGATCAGGATGACAAGCCAGTGACACCTTAGACCAAGAGCTGTCTGACAGCCAGTGCAAATTACCATCATTGTGATGGTTTAATAGTAAGGTGATTTTATGCCTGTTTGTATACATGTGTGTTTGTCTACATATTAAAGCATGATTAGGGGAGTTGGGTGGGCAGTTTAGGAGGCTGACTGAGGTCACTGCTGTTGGCCACGGCTCAACAGGATGACTAGATAATATCCCTTTCATCACTGCAGATGACAGAGACCAAATAATAATAATAATGCTAAATAATACTTTTTAACCTCTTTAAGATTGTTGAAAGGCAGGAAACATTAGCTGATGAAGAAAGATCACATACAGCACCAGTTCTGATTCAAAGTTATGTGACGTGTCTTAGAACACCATTGGCTGAAAGAAATAAATCGGCAACTCCTAAAAAATCATCTGAAACAATGACAGTAGGACCATTTGAATATCTGTTACTTGTTTTTCTCTGGACATCTTTGCTTAGTAACATCCACAACTTTTTTATCAGTTTGGAGTCCTTTGGGGGTACATGCTACCTTTCACACACAGACGAAGAGACTACAGGAAGTCAGTCACACTTACAACTTCTTACCTCTCAGCATGACAACAATGAATCATATCTACAGTGTAATGATTCACACAGTACATAGTGAATTTTACTAATACCATTGCTTTGACCTCATTGGATTGTCATCAGGACTCAGAAGGGCCTGTTCTGACCCAGCTGGTTTCAATTAAGGTCAGAGCTGAATCCACTATTGTGTGTTCAGTGTTCATGTGTATATTTTGTATCATTCTTGCTACCAAACTGTGATTCCCTTACTTTCGTACCTAAAGAAATTTTGTGAAATGACCCTGATGTCTTTAAAGGCAAATACCTGTCGCACCTAAATTAGACATTTCCTGCCAGAAGATTAGGTGGAACAGACTCAGCTTGAAACAGCCAGTAGTCTGAAATTAAGATTGTGCCGTGAACAGTAATGGTGTGGAGGTTACAGGGGTGTAGATTTAAGTCAACCCAGATTTAGTTCTCATTTCAAACAAAGTTGTTTTCTTATTCTTATTAAGTTTTCGATCTCCAAGGGTCCTCTAACAATTACAAAAACGTATCACTTTAGTTTTCCCTTAAGTCACCAGTAATGAAAGTTTACCACTTTAAATATGGCATTTAAGGTGTCAGCTCCTTATTCATCCTGCCAGTTGTTAGTGTTTATCCATTGTATTGTGTATTCTTTATCTTTTATGCTCTTTGTACATGGATTTGCATTTAATTGTGATGAAAAAGTAACACTATGTAGCTTCTTTTGGGTTGGTTCTTATGCTTGAGATGTCTCTCTCTCATCCAGCTGAAGGATCTTGAGAAGCAGAGAGGGCTATTTTCAGAATATTATATATCTGAATTCACACTTTGCTTACAATAACTAACTCTGTGTTAAACAATCACTGCACAAATCTTGTTACTTTGCTGTTCTTGGTCGCATCAAGAATTATGAATCAGAGAAGACCAACCATATTTGTGCCACTGCTGCTGATGTTCTACTGCCACTGTCCTACTGAAAAAGGAAAAGGGAACAGGAGTCATACTTACATTTGGCCTCAGAGGCTTTTCATCTTATCTTGGCATCACTTACTTACAGATAAGAATAAGAGCTTCAAATCATTTTGATGGTACACTGATCTGCAGTAAAGAAAAAGGTGCCTCTTTCATATGCAAGTCACGCCCTAAATGTCCGTTCTTGTACTATTTAACTCGGACTGAGCAGGTACGTTCTCCAGTGAGAAATGCGTAACAGTTTACAGCACTACGTCTCACTTTCATTTATCAACCCTGTTGATGAATTCTGGGTTCATTGCCTGGACAACTGATGACTTTGTTTTCTGTATACAAGTTGTTAGCCTCTAGGGATACACTGATTCCAGTGTCCACCTGCAACCACACAAACGGAGCTCACCAGAATTTAATACGCCAGCATTCCTGTCATTACCACTCGTGGGTATTATTGTGTTGTACCTTAATTCTCTCTACTTTAACCTCTTCCACCGGGACAGCAGCATTCCAACAGCTTCTGTGTTCTGCTCAGTAAAATGACTGTTTTTGTAAATGGAGCCTGGTAGTGATATATGGTGATATCCCTGGTTAAACATAAGGATGTTACTCTTTAATAAACAGGTCTATCTCTGTAGAAATCCTGTCCATAATGTTGGCAGACAATTATAATAATCTTAGCCTGTCAGTAGCAAGAACAAGCACTTTTGTAGACGTACTTACATTGCAGCAGCTGTTTGTGGTTAAATACCACAGTAATTCTCTGTCAATAGTGAGAATGTGTAACTAAAACATCTCAGTTATTTGCTGCCATTTTTCTCACAGGTGCCATGTGCTCCCTTTGTGTGCGTGTGTGTGTGGCAAAACCACATGCATGGGGTGTTCTGGTTTGTGTCATTGTGGCATGATGTATAGCAATTCTTTGTTCTCCTAGCTGTTTGCTGCTTTTATGCTAAATCATGAATCAGGTGCCTAAGTTCTGCACATAGCTTGTCATTTTATGAGGAACACAAGTTTTCATCAAACCTCTTAGGATAATTGTTGTACTTGTACTGCCGTGTGGTATCTATTAAACACTCAGTTTCACACTTAGTAAAGTTTTCAGCTGAGATAATGTTTGATTAGGTTTCACTTTCAATCAGGATAATTTCTGGAAATAAGAATTTGTAATTCGGCATATCTTTGGCCATATTTCTGGCGGTCTCAATTTCAAATTAATGAGGCAACATTTTTTCAGCGTGATTGTGTTTGCTTTCTTTGTTTGTGTTCGATTGCTCTCTCTGCTGAATATGAACTTCCAGAGCAGGGCCTGAACTGCAAAATCTGTCAGCACTGTTGCATTTCAGACTGAAAGATGACAATGTAAGTGATGAGCCAGTGTTTTTAAAATCAAAATAGGGTTTGTTACAAGCCTGATCCCTATCCACAGTACAGCTCAGTGGAATGTTTTGCTTGTTTGACTTAGGAATAGGAAAGACTTCCTATTTCTGAAACTGCTGATCTCCTGGGATTTTCTTGCACAACAGTCTCTAGGGTTTACTCAGAATTGTGTGAAAAACAAAACAAACACACAAAAAAACATCCAGTAAGTAGTAGTTCTGTGGATAAAAATGCCTTGCTAATTAGAGAGGCTTCAGTAACTCAGGTAACCACTCTCTACAAGTGTGCAGAAAAGCATCTCACCAGAATCACAAACCTTGAGGTGGATGAGTTACAACAGTTGAGTAACATGTTGCATTCCACTCCTGTCAGCTAAGAACAGAAATCTGAGGCTGCAGTGGGCACATGCTCACCAAAACTGAAGCTTGACAGCTGAAGATGTAGAAGAAAATGTAGCCTCGTCTGATCAATCTCAATTTCTACTGAGGCATGCAGAAGGTAGGGTCAGATTTTGTCATCAATAGCATGAATCCACGGACCCAACCTGCTTTGTGTCACCAGTCAAGGCTGATGGTGGTGGTGTAATGGTGTGGAGAATGTTATCATGGCACACTTTGAGGCCTCTTAATACCAATAAATTTTTATCTGAGTGTTGTTCCTGACCACATTCATCCCTTCATGGCCACAACTTATTTTCTAATGGGTCCATCCAGCATGATAATGTACCATGTCAAAAAGCAAAAGTCCTCTCAAACTGGTTTCAAGGGGAGGCCCTACCCATTATTATTATGGTGTTCCTAAGAAAGTGTTAGGTAAGTTTTTATATCCTCTCAAATATATTTTTCATAGCAAATATTAAAGCACATTTTACACTGGGGAGTGATTGTAAATTTGAACATCTGTTGATATAGATATCTGTGGGTATTATCTCAACTATTTCATCATTGTATTTACACAGGTTTAATCATTGCTGCAGGCTGGTGTATCAACATCTATTCCATGTCAAATCGTTTGGTAAGCTTGTGCTCAGTCTCTCATATGTGCATTTTTGCCATCTAATCCATACATGAGTTACTCCAATGCTGCAGGCATACAAAGGCTTGTGAGCCGCACTGGCTAAGACTGTCGTCATTTGAGAGTGCTGCCTGTAATATTTTGTCATTTCACATTAAATGCTGTGCTCTGGCATCATGGTCGCAGTCAAGTCAAATTAATGGCAGGCAGCTCAAGGAGCAGAATGATCTTTCCACATCATACGGCTGATATTTTCTGTTCAAATTCAACACAATGGCTGCTGTTATTCCGGGACAGCTTTTGAATATTGAATTTCAAAGCACAGATGTCTGCGGTTGAGCTGCTTGAATTAAAGCAATAATGTTTTGCTGCTCACATTCCTTTTTTGTGCCCTCTAATAATGCTCCTAATTTAGCATCAGTGAAAGTGTTTTATCTTTAGTGACCAATCATGCACATCTATTTAAAGCCCTACTGTGATGTTGTAAGATTCATTTCACAAAGCTAAACTCAGACATTCAGGGATGGAGTGATGAGAGACAGCGAGAGTGAGAGAGGGAAAGAGAGGGATAAATACGTAAACACCCTCTGCTTTAGAAGCAGCAGGTAATCTACCTACTGAGCAATATTAATTTCCTACTGTAGATGGATGTGTCTAAATGGTAGCACGGCATCATGTAGACTCATGTAATGTCTGTATTATGTATGTGTAAGGTTCAAATTAAATGATGAAATAAGACATATTTAGGAATTATAGTACTATTCTGAAACTGAACAGGATGTAGGGTACACACATTCAAAAAGCTTTTCCAGGTGCTGGATCAAAAAATTTAATTTCATTTAACAGATTTCTGTTACTGTATGTCATTTTAAAGTCCACAGGGTTACTTGTGGCCTTTATATAAATAAATATGGGACTACTGATTCAGAGCATGGAAATCAAGCCTGAACTGTCAAAGAAAAAATCACCACCCTGTGAACCTAAGATGTTAAAGATGAATGAAACGGTCTGTTTGTTCCAGAGCAATGTTAACAAACTATAGTAACCCAGTACTTGTGAACGTGTGGAATGTGTCTAACAAGTGCTTTTTGCTTACTGCTCATGATGGGATAAAGCTGCTTCTGTGTTTGCATTAAATTTTGACCTTGGTTTAATTTACACTACAACTGGATCACCAAAGGGTTTTAAAATAACCTGATACACCAGGAGACCAGTTCCCTGGAACAGCCTATGTTTGGTATGTAATAACATTTACAAGATCACAAATAGCCTACATAACTTTTTTTAACTTGCAGAATGTTTATGAAAATCATAGTCATGGTGGGGTGAACATAATGCTGTCTGGTAGCTGGGATCAAGAGAATAGAGTTACTGAACTGCAGGATAGGACAATGACCAGTGGGATAAATAAATAATGTAGTAAAGTGACCATACAAAGATTGACTAACTCACACAAAGGTGAATTTAGTATTATGTCACTCTTATATAACAAGGCAAGCAGAAACATAGGAGGGATGTTGTCAGCCACACCCATGTGGCTAGTGTGGTCACCTTTGGGTCAGATCCCTGACACTGCCACAGAGCAGGTGGTATTGACTCAGGTCAGCAGACAGATGGTGGTTTTCACTTCAGTTATAGTTTTTCAGTGTGAACTATAACGGGAATAATTGTACATCCAGTGCACACGTAACCCAACGGGAGAGGGAAAATGATGCAAATGCCACTATCTATCTGAGCTGAATTGTGCTGAGTTTTAACTGTCTTATATTTCTAGATGGGATGTTGAATTTAGAGTGTAAGCTGAAACAAATCTACAAATTCACTCAGCTCCTTCCCCAGTTTTTAACCATGATCATACCAAAAAAGAATGACAGAGGCAAAATACGTCTGTATAGAGTTGACTGAGTGAATTGACAAATTGTTGTTGGTCAGTAAAGTCCAGTTTAAAGATTACTTTAAAGAGTAAATTACACTATTGGTAGAACTGGTGAAGCAAAATACAGGTTTCTTCATTGTCATTAGCCTTAATCCAAGAACTAAAGCAAAGTAGTATGGAAGATATAACCTTATTATTATCTTCCTGTACAGGAAAGTAGACAAATTGGCACAAAATTGGTAAAAAGCTTGGATCATAAGATTGACACAGCTGTGTAAGTCTATTTGCTGGAATAACGACTCTAAAATCAGCATATTTGCGTGATAAAAATGACTGCTTCTGGCGATTGCCGCCAATAGTCACTTCGTAAGAATGGTCAGAGCAAAATAAGAAAACCTGAATATAGTTTCAGTCTGAATAATGAAGAAAACTGGAATTCAGTCTGATTTTTGGGATGTTTGTCCGAAAACAGTCCTTTGTGATAAAATTATGTCAGAAGCTGTATCTGATTTGTAGTCCTCCATACTGTGGTTGTCTATGCAGATAGACAGTAGACAGTTTCATATTTTGATTTTGTCATTTCTTGCAGGCGGAGAAAATCTCTCACCAGTAACCCAACAGGAAGTAAGTCACTTTTTTTTTAATTAAATCTTGCATGAAAGAACAGGTGGATTTTCATACAAACTTCTTGCTAAGTACAGCTTTAAAAGTGCCTATCAACATGTCTGCCTGCTCGCTGCTGCTGTAGTCTGAGCTCTTTCTTGCTGTCCAGCACTGGAACAGATGCCCTATTGTAACTTTCTCCCATTGTCAGTCTCTGTCTTTTTCTTCCCCTGTCTCTCCTTCCCACCCTCCCTCTCCCTTTCCTTCCCTTCGTCCTGTTCCTCTACTTTTTTCTTGTAAGCCTTTAATGGTGATTAGCTGTGCCGTGCTGAATGTGTCCCTGTGTCTCCTCTCTCACTGGGAATACAAGTGCTGTCACTGAAC
>NW_026118029.1:0-9419 GCF_001640805.2 Lates calcarifer
TTATAATGAAGTTATTTGAACAGTGAATATCTCATCTGCCTAAAGTCAGGGCGAAGCCACTAACCAGCTGTAGGGATGGGTATCATTAGGATTTTATCTTTATCCATACAGACCCCTATCAGTCCAGCTCAGACTGTTACTGGTTTAAGAGAGTGAAGTTTATAGCAATTTGCAAAATTTGGAGATTAGTGACAAACTAAACCAGTTAGACTACATACAGACAAGCTTTCATTTTAGCTGTTAGTAACAGTTTGCCATGAGCTTAACCAGCGTGCTGTGCTTCGTGTTAAACATGTCATGAGACTGTGGACAACGTTTGAGCCAGCTTTGACATCTGCAGATATGAGTTTCTGAAGAGGGGCCTGCTGAGGTTAGATGTGCTGAATAATATCCATTTTCATATCAGAAAAAACACTGCATTAAACATTGTCTTAGCTCACTGAGCTGAGGTCAACAGGTAATATAAACCAACCTGTGAGGTGGCTCACCCCCGTAAGATAAACACATAAATGATCCCTGGATAGAACCGAGTAATATATAAGGCACATCAGTGACAGGGATGCTATTAAAACTAAACTAGAAACTGGTGACATTAACTGCAAAAGAAGATTTTTATTGATACATTTCAGGTAGAATTTAGTTTTTCAATAAGGAAAATGCTGTAAGAAACCTGAATTTGTTGCAACAAATTTAAAATAAAAGCTTTTATGCTAATTATTTTTCTGTGATAATATTTTTCAGAGCTCATCATCTGTGACAGCTCTTGGCTCTCCTGACTGTAACCTCCCTGTGGCAGCTTCTCACAGACTCAATCAACTCCTCTTCCCCTCCCCCTCAAAACACACACACACAGACACACACACACAGAGACCCCCTTCCAAAAACCCATCAAAGAGTAATACAATGGCTCCATCTGTAGGATAAAGTAGAGAGTCGCAACAGGAAGTTACCCCCAAAATCTGAGGTTTCAAACAGGAAGTTGGGTTTCCGAACTTTGACGGGCCAGAACCGGCACACGCTTCGACCCAAACTCACAATTTTCGGAGGACTTCTTCCAAAAATTGTCAAGGAGGGGCTGACAACATTTGAAGTGAATCTGGTCACCCGTCTAGAAACTGGACATCACACTATAAAATATGTCATTTCCTGCTATAAATAGGTGGCGCTACAACAATTGTATGAATATTGACATATGGATGTGTGCAGATAGGTACCATTAACAATCCTGTAAAGTTTGATGCAGTTTGGACAAAGTATGGCCGAAATATAGCAAAAATAAAGCAACTTCCTGTTTCGTGGCGAGTAATCGAACTTTGAGGGGCCATAACTTCCACGCCCTTCAACAAAAACTCAAAATCTGCCGCAATTTAACATCGTCTATGTCTTAAGAACATACTATTAAGTTTTGAAGTCAATGGGATAATGCGTCTAGGACTAGTTCGCGTTCAAGCGACCCCTGGAAATGGCCAAAAACACACAATTTTTTCACCTTCCGGTCAAAATAAAAATACTTTCTGTTGGGTTTAGAATATGGCTCCAAGAGACTTTTTGGTGCGTCATGGGATGTTACATATGTGTGCAGATTTTCAGATTTTTAGGCGCAACGGGCTTGAGGGGCTGTTCCGTTTAAAAATGTAGGTGGCGCTACCGAGGGCATTTTACCACGCCCATGCTCAAGACCCCTAAATTATTAAATTTTTTCGCCGTGCCTGACGCGTCTGCAAATTTTGGTAAGTTTTCACGCATGTTAAGGCCCTCAAAAGCCGATCTAAGAGGCGGAAAAAGAAGAAAAAAAAATAATAATAATAATAATTAAAGCTGCGAGCAGCGTTGAACGGGCCCTCGCACCCGGCGCCCGTCGGGGGAGCGGCGACCGCGGGACCCCGGCAACCGCGGGGTCAACGCAGGTCGCAGGGCACACGCTGGCGTAACAGTTCACACTTCCGAGATGTAAAAATTTTAAAATAAAAGCTTTTATGCTAATTATTTTCTGTGATAATATTTTTCAGAGCTCATCATCTGTGACAGCTCTTGGCTCTCCTGACTGTAACCTCTCTGTGGCAGCTTCTCACAGACTCAATCAACTCCTCTTCCCCTCCCCCCTCAAACACAAACACAAACACAAACACACACACACACACACAGATACCCCCTCCCAAAAGGAGATAAAACTCAGTTTTAACTTGAGTTTACAAGCTTTGAGCTTTGAGCAAAAGCATTTTTTTGCAAGTTCTGTTATTGGGTGCATATATAAATCATTTATGCTTAAACAAGGGTTATAATGAAGTTATTTGAACAGTGAATATCTCATCTGCCTAAAGTCAGGGCGAAGCCACTAACCAGCTGTAGGGATGGGTATCATTAGGATTTTATCTTTATCCATACAGACCCCTATCAGTCCAGCTCAGACTGTTACTGGTTTAAGAGAGTGAAGTTTATAGCAATTTGCAAAATTTGGAGATTAGTGACAAACTAACCAGTTAGACTACATACAGACAAGCTTTCATTTTAGCTGTTAGTAACAGTTTGCCATGAGCTTAACCAGCGTGCTGTGCTTCGTGTTAAACATGTCATGAGACTGTGGACAACGTTTGAGCCAGCTTTGACATCTGCAGATATGAGTTTCTGAAGAGGGGCCTGCTGAGGTTAGATGTGCTGAATAATATCCATTTTCATATCAGAAAAAACACTGCATTAAACATTGTCTTAGCTCACTGAGCTGAGGTCAACAGGTAATATAACCAACCTGTGAGGTGGCTCACCCCCGTAAGATAAACACATAAATGATCCCTGATAGAACCGATAATTAAAGGCACATCAGTGACAGGGAATGCTATTAAAACTAAACTATAAACTGGTGACATTAACTGCAAAAGAAGATTTTTATTGATACATTTCAGGTAGAATTTAGTTTTCAATAAGGAAAATGCTGTAAGAAACCTGAATTTGTTGCAACAAATTTAAAATAAAAGCTTTTATGCTAATTATTTTCTGTGATAATATTTTTCAGAGCTCATCATCTGTGACAGCTCTTGGCTCTCCTGACTGTAACCTCCCTGTGGCAGCTTCTCACAGACTCAATCAACTCCTCTTCCCCTCCCCCCTCAAACACACACACACAGACACACACACACAGAGACCCCCTTCCAAAAACCCATCAAAGAGTAATACAATGGCTCCATCTGTAGGATAAAGTAGAGAGTCGCAACAGGAAGTTACCCCAAAATCTGAGGTTTCAAACAGGAAGTTGGGTTTCCGAACTTTGACGGGCCAGAACCGGCACACGCTTCGACCCAAACTCACAATTTTCGGAGGACTTCTTCCAAAAATTGTCAAGGAGGGGCTGACAACATTTGAAGTGAATCTGGTCACCCGTCTAGAAACTGGACATCACACTATAAAATATGTCATTTCCTGCTATAAATAGGTGGCGCTACAACAATTGTATGAATATTGACATATGGATGTGTGCAGATAGGTACCATTAACAATCCTGTAAAGTTTGATGCAGTTTGGACAAAGTATGGCCGAAATATAGCAAAAATAAAGCAACTTCCTGTTTCGTGGCGAGTAATCGAACTTTGAGGGGCCATAACTTCCACGCCCTTCAACAAAAACTCAAAATCTGCCGCAATTTAACATCGTCTATGTCTTAAGAACATACTATTAAGTTTTGAAGTCAATGGGATAATGCGTCTAGGACTAGTTCGCGTTCAAGCGACCCCTGGAAATGGCCAAAAACACACAATTTTTTCACCTTCCGGTCAAAATAAAAATACTTTCTGTTGGGTTTAGAATATGGCTCCAAGAGACTTTTTGGTGCGTCATGGGATGTTACATATGTGTGCAGATTTTCAGATTTTTAGGCGCAACGGGCTTGAGGGGCTGTTCCGTTTAAAAATGTAGGTGGCGCTACCGAGGGCATTTTACCACGCCCATGCTCAAGACCCCTAAATTATTAAATTTTTCGCCGTGCCTGACGCGTCTGCAAATTTTGGTAAGTTTTCACGCATGTTAAGGCCCTCAAAAAGCCGATCTAAGAGGCGGAAAAAGAAGAAAAAAAAATAATAATAATAATAATAATTAAAAGCCTGCGAGCAGCCGTTGAAACGGGCCCCTCGCACCCGGCGCCCGTCGGGGGAGCGCGGCGACCGCGGGACCCCGGCAACCGCGGGGTCAACGCAGGTCGCAGGGCACACGCTGGCGTAACAGTTCACACTTCCGAGATGTAAAAATTTTAAATAAAAGCTTTTACGCTAATTATTTTCTGTGATAATATTTTTCAGAGCTCATCATCTGTGACAGCTCTTGGCTCTCTTGACTGTAACCTCCCTGTGGCAGCTTCTCACAGACTCAATCAACTCCTCTTCCCCTCCCCCCTCAAACACAAACACAAACACACACACACACACACACACACACACACACACAGATACCCCCTCCCAAAAGGAGATAAAACTCAGTTTTAACTTGAGTTTAAAAGCTTTGAGCTTTGAGCAAAAGCATTTTTTTAAGTTCTGTTATTGGGTGCATATATAAATCATTTATGCTTAAACAAGGCTTATAATGAAGTTATTTGAACAGTGAATATCTCATCTGCCTAAAGTCAGGGCGAAGCCACTAACCAGCTGTAGGGATGGGTATCATTAGGATTTTATCTTTATCCATACAGACCCCTATCAGTCCAGCTCAGACTGTTACTGGTTTAAGAGAGTGAAGTTTATAGCAATTTGCAAAATTTGGAGATTAGTGACAAACTAACCAGTTAGACTACATACAGACAAGCTTTCATTTTAGCTGTTAGTAACAGTTTGCCATGAGCTTAACCAGCGTGCTGTGCTTCCTGTTAAACATGTTATGAGACTGTGGACAAGGCTGAAAATATTACTTTACTAACTACTTGCCGAACAGGCGCTTTGACAAAGAAAAGGTAAAGGCCAGCAGCTTTTACTTTTCAATGCACTTGTCGTCAACTTGAGTGGCTTATATTCAGCTGGTTCACCTCGACGCCCGTGGACCTAGTGCACTTTTCCTGTCGCCGTACACTGAGTAACACGAAAAAATCAGCTGACCCCGTGTGAAATTTCCTAACTGATCAAAACCAAACTGTAAAGACAGCATCAATCCACGCTCAGCTTTGGTCAAGGGGAGACATATGGGAGAAGATGAGTAGAGAGATGGAAAGAAACAGAAAGGGTGATGGAGAAAGATTACATGAATTCAAAATAACCTACAATTCCTTAAAATTAATTTGAAGCCAGTTTAATTTTTTGAGCCAGCTTTGACATCTGCAGATATGAGTTTCTGAAGAGGGGCCTGCTGAGGTTAGATGTGCTGAATAATATCCATTTTCATATCAGAAAAAACACTGCATTAAACATTGTCTTAGCTCACTGAGCTGAGGTCAACAGGTAATATAACCAACCTGTGAGGTGGCTCACCCCCGTAAGATAAACACATAAATGATCCCTGATAGAACCGATAATTAAAGGCACATCAGTGACAGGGAATGCTATTAAAACTAAACTATAAACTGGTGACATTAACTGCAAAAGAAGATTTTTATTGATACATTTCAGGTAGAATTTAGTTTTCAATAAGGAAAATGCTGTAAGAAACCTGAATTTGTTGCAACAAATTTAAAATAAAAGCTTTTATGCTAATTATTTTCTGTGATAATATTTTTCAGAACTCATCATCTGTGACAGCTCATGGCTCTCTTGACTGTAACCTCCCTGTGGCAGCTTCTCACAGACTCAATCAACTCCTCTTCCCCTCCCCCCTCAAACACACACACACAGACACACACACACAGAGACCCCCTTCCAAAAACCCATCAAAGAGTAATACAATGGCTCCATCTGTAGGATAAAGTAGAGAGTCGCAACAGGAAGTTACCCCAAAATCTGAGGTTTCAAACAGGAAGTTGGGTTTCCGAACTTTGACGGGCCAGAACCGGCACACGCTTCGACCCAAACTCACAATTTTCGGAGCCAGTCTTCCAAAAATTGTCAAGGAGGGGCTGACAACATTTGAAGTGAATCTGGTCACCCGTCTAGAAACTGGACATCACACTATAAAATATGTCATTTCCTGCTATAAATAGGTGGCGCTACAACAATTGTATGAATATTGACATATGGATGTGTGCAGATAGGTACCATTAACAATCCTGTAAAGTTTGATGCAGTTTGGACAAAGTATGGCCGAAATATAGCAAAAATAAAGCAACTTCCTGTTTCGTGGCGAGTAATCGAACTTTGAGGGGCCATAACTTCCACGCCCTTCAACAAAAACTCAAAATCTGCCGCAATTTAACATCGTCTATGTCTTAAGAACATACTATTAAGTTTTGAAGTCAATGGGATAATGCGTCTAGGACTAGTTCGCGTTCAAGCGACCCCTGGAAATGGCCAAAAACACACAATTTTTTCACCTTCCGGTCAAAATAAAAATACTTTCTGTTGGGTTTAGAATATGGCTCCAAGAGACTTTTTGGTGCGTCATGGGATGTTACATATGTGTGCAGATTTTCAGATTTTTAGGCGCAACGGGCTTGAGGGGCTG
The DNA here is from genome assembly GCF_001640805.2 of Lates calcarifer. NCBI lineage: Eukaryota > Metazoa > Chordata > Actinopteri > Centropomidae > Lates > Lates calcarifer. The sequence goes on from NW_026118029.1 coordinate 6,568, forward strand.
TTCCGTTTAAAATGTAGGTGGCGCTACCGAGGGCATTTTACCACGCCCATGCTCAAGACCCCTAAATTATTAAATTTTTCGCCGTGCCTGACGCGTCTGCAAATTTTGGTAAGTTTTCACGCATGTTAAGGCCCTCAAAAAGCCGATCTAAGAGGCGGAAAAAGAAGAAAAAAAATAATAATAATAATAATAATAATAATTAAAGCTGCGAGCAGCGTTGAACGGGCCCTCGCACCCGGCGCCCGTCGGGGGAGCGGCGACCGCGGGACCCCGGCAACCGCGGGGTCAACGCAGGTCGCAGGGCACACGCTGGCGTAACAGTTCACACTTCCGAGATGTAAAAATTTTAAATAAAAGCTTTTACGCTAATTATTTTCTGTGATAATATTTTTCAGAGCTCATCATCTGTGACAGCTCTTGGCTCTCTTGACTGTAACCTCTCTGTGGCAGCTTCTCACAGACTCAATCAACTCCTCTTCCCCTCCCCCTCAAACACAAACACAAACACACACCACACACACACACACACACACACAGATACCCCCTCCCAAAAGGAGATAAAACTCAGTTTTAACTTGAGTTTAAAAGCTTTGAGCTTTGAGCAAAAGCATTTTTTTAAGTTCTGTTATTGGGTGCATATATAAATCATTTATGCTTAAACAAGGCTTATAATGAAGTTATTTGAACAGTGAATATCTCATCTGCCTAAAGTCAGGGCGAAGCCACTAACCAGCTGTAGGGATGGGTATCATTAGGATTTTATCTTTATCCATACAGACCCCTATCAGTCCAGCTCAGACTGTTACTGGTTTAAGAGAGTGAAGTTTATAGCAATTTGCAAAATTTGGAGATTAGTGACAAACTAACCAGTTAGACTACATACAGACAAGCTTTCATTTTAGCTGTTAGTAACAGTTTGCCATGAGCTTAACCAGCGTGCTGTGCTTCCTGTTAAACATGTTATGAGACTGTGGACAAGGCTGAAAATATTACTTTACTAACTACTTGCCGAACAGGCGCTTTGACAAAGAAAAGGTAAAGGCCAGCAGCTTTTACTTTTCAATGCACTTGTCGTCAACTTGAGTGGCTTATATTCAGCTGGTTCACCTCGACGCCCGGTGGACCTAGACTGCACTTTTCCTGTCGCCGTACACTGAGTAACACGAAAAAATCAGCTGACCCCGTTGTGAAATTTCCTAACTGATCAAAACCAAACTGTAAAGACAGCATCAATCCACGCTCAGCTTTGGTCAAGGGGAGACATATGGGAGAAGATGAGTAGAGAGATGGAAAGAAACAGAAAGGGTGATGGAGAAAGATTACATGAATTCAAAATAACCTACAATTCCTTAAAATTAATTTGAAGCCAGTTTAATTTTTTGAGCCAGCTTTGACATCTGCAGATATGAGTTTCTGAAGAGGGGCCTGCTGAGGTTAGATGTGCTGAATAATATCCATTTTCATATCAGAAAAAACACTGCATTAAACATTGTCTTAGCTCACTGAGCTGAGGTCAACAGGTAATATAACCAACCTGTGAGGTGGCTCACCCCCGTAAGATAAACACATAAATGATCCCTGATAGAACCGATAATTAAAGGCACATCAGTGACAGGGAATGCTATTAAAACTAAACTATAAACTGGTGACATTAACTGCAAAAGAAGATTTTTATTGATACATTTCAGGTAGAATTTAGTTTTCAATAAGGAAAATGCTGTAAGAAACCTGAATTTGTTGCAACAAATTTAAAATAAAAGCTTTTATGCTAATTATTTTCTGTGATAATATTTTTCAGAACTCATCATCTGTGACAGCTCATGGCTCTCTTGACTGTAACCTCCCTGTGGCAGCTTCTCACAGACTCAATCAACTCCTCTTCCCCTCCCCCCTCAAACACACACCACACAGACACACACACACAGAGACCCCCTTCCAAAAACCCATCAAAGAGTAATACAATGGCTCCATCTGTAGGATAAAGTAGAGAGTCGCAACAGGAAGTTACCCCAAAATCTGAGGTTTCAAACAGGAAGTTGGGTTTCCGAACTTTGACGGGCCAGAACCGGCACACGCTTCGACCCAAACTCACCAATTTTCGGAGCCAGTCTTCCAAAAATTGTCAAGGAGGGGCTGACAACATTTGAAGTGAATCTGGTCACCCGTCTAGAAACTGGACATCACACCTATAAAATATGTCATTTCCTGCTATAAATAGGTGGCGCTACAACAATTGTATGAATATTGACATATGGATGTGTGCAGATAGGTACCATTAACAATCCTGTAAAGTTTGATGCAGTTTGGACAAAGTATGGCCGAAATATAGCAAAAATAAAGCAACTTCCTGTTTCGTGGCGAGTAATCGAACTTTGAGGGGCCATAACTTCCACGCCCTTCAACAAAAACTCAAAATCTGCCGCAATTTAACATCGTCTATGTCTTAAGAACATACTATTAAGTTTTGAAGTCAATGGGATAATGCGTCTAGGACTAGTTCGCGTTCAAGCGACCCCTGGAAATGGCCAAAAACACACAATTTTTTCACCTTCCGGTCAAAATAAAATACTTTCTGTTGGGTTTAGAATATGGCTCCAAGAGACTTTTTGGTGCGTCATGGGATGTTACATATGTGTGCAGATTTTCAGATTTTTAGGCGCAACGGCTTGAGGGCTGTTCCGTTTAAAAATGTAGGTGGCGCTACCGAGGGCATTTTACCACGCCCATGCTCAAGACCCCTAAATTATTAAATTTTTCGCCGTGCCTGACGCGTCTGCAAATTTTGGTAAGTTTTCACGCATGTTAAGGCCCTCAAAAAGCCGATCTAAGAGGCGGAAAAAGAAGAAAAAAAA
>NW_026118030.1:0-36306 GCF_001640805.2 Lates calcarifer
AAACGCAGCATTTCAGGTCCGCATCAATTTAAAAACTGCAATACGAATGTCTTAACCCTCACACATTGGGGGTGCATGTGTGTGTCTATGTGGATGTGTACATCCTCTATCACAGTTAGGCCACCAAGCTGCTGTGTTAGCTAAAATAGCAGCCGACCCCGCTGGCCTAAGCCTAAGTGACTCTGCAGCGATAAAGACAGAATGGTTAGCAATGACACACTCAGGATATGTAATTAACTGGTGTGTACACGTGTGTGTACATGTGTGAGTGTGCACTACTGTTACCCTGCTTTTCATTTGGCAGCTTAACCAATTCAATCCTGCCAACTGGACAGTAGATTCATTCACACACACTAATGGGAAATACTCTTATTGGTTTTTTTGGATTAGTTTGAGGTCAAACTAATAAATTAGAATTAATTCTTTTAACCTCGTCCGTGTGTTACTGCACACAAGATATCCAGTACACAGTGCACAGTGTGTGGATGTATTTGCCTCCATCCATGTATACACTGCATGTGCACCTGTGTATTTGTTTATATTGGTGTCTATATGTGCTCAAATGTGAATGCTTTTTGTGTGTGTGTGTGTGTGTGTGTGTTTGAGTCAGAGAAAAGCTCCTCCTCAGTTTGATCCAGTCTTGTCATTTCTGCTGCCAAATGACAGTTTACACAGTACCATGCTGCATTGCCTTTAGCACCACAAAACCTCATGCTGTGACAATGTGCCACCTGGCAAGTTGCCATAGTGTGTGCTTGTGTGTTTTTGTGTGTCTTAAAAGGAAAGAGAGCGACAAAGGGAGAGTTTAAGCTGAAGGCATTCTGTACTGTGATGTCGTTTTTGTTGTGTGGGTCTGTGTGTTTACATGGTTCAGTACTATATTACTCACTGTAATAGTAAAGTATTATTAACATAGCATTTAACATGTATTGAAGTTCTCTTAAGTACTTCTGTTGCTTAATAATACAACTTAATACTCGGTAGGATTTCTTGGGACAGTTGCAGAACAGCTGATGTGGTAAAAATACATGTATTTGTGGGTGCAAATTCTCCATGCCAACACACACATGTACTTCACTGACCAAAACCCTCAGTTTAACCCAAACATAACTGTAACCTTTAAACCTAAAATGTAACCAAACGGAAGGAACAGAGAAAGTATCCTTGGCGTCAAAGTCAAACACTTTGCACACAGTCCCTCCCAGCCTCATCACTCTTCAGTAAAAAGTGCCCACTCATAAGCACTGACACAGATGTGGAGCCAAATTGTACAATGTAGAAGAACTCTTGTATTTTAATGCAGAGTGAACTTGAAAAAGGCAAACATACAATCCTGTTTGCTGCAGTTTGTCCTTGCCTGTGCTCCAGAAATGAAACACTCACTATGATAGTTACTGATATTTCTCTCCTTCACTCCTCAGATTAAACTGAGCTCAGGCCAGAGTTGAAACGCTGCCAGCGAGTCAGGCAGGTGAGGACAGGAGGTCAGAGCCGCGTTTGACGGTTGGCTGCTTTAGTTGTCCCACAGGGTGAATCACAGGGGTTCGACCGGCACCCGCAGACCAGGAATGTGTGCACAGAGACAAACATGCGAGCAGAAATACAGATCCGACGACTGTCAAAACCAAAGGTACACAAACTGCTGTTTGGCTGTTTATCTGTGTGTCTGTGCTTTACTTCTGCCAGTTTACTTTTCTGTGAGACCAGTGGAGCCTTTAGAGGCCAGTGAGCAGCTTCAGGAGACACTTTGTGGTTATCAAGTTAACACTCCAACCCCAGGTCACCCTGACCTACTCCACTCCCACCAGACCACCTTAAAGTCAAGAGAGACTAAAGAGGACTATTAGTCTGCAGCAGCCTCTACAAGGCTGAGCTGAACTGTTGGTACTTTGGGAGGACTTGTTGAGTTTGTAGATCACCTCTGCTGCATTACACTTGACTGAAGAGACCAGACATCACTACAGGCAGTCTGAGCCATGCACCTGCTCAACTCTTTTCCTTATCAAAAACGTGTGGGCAAACTTTGGTGGTTCACGAAAGAGCAGGGAAAAAAGAACTTTTTAAGAAGCAACACAGTTCAGATGTTTCTTCAGCTATGTTGGGCAGAATTCAAAATAATAAGACGCTTAACTACACAGCATTAAGCCTTTTTCAAACAGCAGACACAGTATCCTGAAGGCACTGAGTACAAGCAGCACAAGCTGCAGCAAAAGCTACAGGCAGCAGGGCACTCGGTGAAACCTGCAGAAACCCTGGTAAATGCAGCGATGTGTTTTTTTTATGGATTACTTATGTTTGTGTCTGCTCAGACCTCTCCAGAAATGTCTGTAATTTACACTGAGCTTGAACAGTGTGAGCAGGTACGGTGATTAATCATCAGTATCTCATCAATCATCATATTCTTGATGGTGACTGACATTCTGCTCTTACTACACATTTTCACACAGTCTCACTCCATAACAGAACATATATGAAATAGTTTATACACAAACACAAATATCCACCTCCACACACACAGACACAAAAAGCCCTGACCCATGACCCACAATAACACTCCTAGGTCACAGTTACTTTCTCAGCCATTGTCCCATTGTTTCAGAGATACATACTGCACACACACATTGAGTGCAGCGCGTCTCCTCTCCATCTGTTACTGCCCTTTTCCCTCACTTCCTTACCTCCCCCCTTTTCTTGTCATCCTCCTCTCTTTCTTGTGGAGGGGTGAGTCACGCAGTCTTTGGAGCGCTTGTTACTCAAAGTGCCTTGTTAGCGGTTCTGATTAATCTTCATTTGAATTTCAGAGGAGGGATAACGCCTGTATTTCACAGAGGTGGTGGTTTTAGGGATTGGCGGGGATTGTAAGATAGTTCAGCCTGACATGACAGAGTGAGAGAAGGAGCCTCATGCTTCCTGCTTATTGTAGATATGATTTGAACACTGCTATAAAGTATAGAGAGGAAGAAATTTTATGGCTATCTTGAAATATACTTTACATATTAGAACATGCTAGTTATTTAAAGGCAACAGTATCTCAGAGTAGTTTGCAGCAGCCTACAGTTAAACATTTAACTGACTCATTTAAATAAGTTGAATTGAGTGGCAAGACGTGGCTAAAGCAGAACACAATAGAAGAAATACAAGTGTCAGGGAGTGTTTGTCCTTGTGCAGGAGTCAGCTATTTAAAGTCCCTGCCTCCTCCTCTGTCCAGTGGATAACACACTGAACTCTGTTTTGAGCCCAAGGTCACTGACCATTTCCTTCAGCCAGCGCTTTCCAAAAAAAAGGAAAGAAAAGAAAAATAAAAGAAGGCTCACCTTGAGGTACCTCTACGTGAAGACTGACAACAAAGAGGTTGATTCGCTCAAAAAAAGGCAGTCTTATATGTTTTGTTATATATGTCTGGAAAGCTTGAAACTGTAGGATTTGCCAAAGTAAAACAGTTGCTGCAAACTGTAATTTAATTTCATATTCAGCTCATAATTTAAAGGCCTTTAGACTGTTCTCTGGTCCAACACTAAAAGACTGAAGCCTGACTTTACGCATTGTCATGGGTCTATTGTTGTGATTGTCTCCTGATGGATTGAATTATTGTCTTTCTCAGATATTGACTTTTGATTTCTTTTCAAAGGTTAATATGTTACTGCAGTACAAAAAGTCTTGGCCTCTAACACCTAAATGGATCACAATTTTTACTTCTACAGTGTCAACAACAAGAAACACAATAGTCTCGTTTACTGCAAAGAAGGGTGTCAGACAGACAATGGATTTACAAAGACACCTCCCATTGGAGTAAGACACAGCCTGTTGCACTTGAAAAAAAATTCAATTTCAACAGACCGTTACCATTCAAATATTTATTTTCCCATTTTTGAACAGTAGTTCTAATATTGAATAAAGAGCCTGTATTAAAATTAATACAGTCAATTAAAAAGAACTGTACACTGTAGCTTGCTTGTTAAAGGACCTCTACAAATATGTAATATAAAAATAGCTAATTTAGGCCATGTGACTAAGGGCTAACAATGGGGGGTAACAGATGAAATGCTAACAAGCCTGGTAAATGAGAAGTCTCTTGTGTAAAGTGCAACAACAGCTCAGACCTTTTTTCACAGTCAAAATCTAAAATGTAAGTAACAATTCATCTGAGAGTGGGCTCAGTGAAAATGTCACTGAAGTCAGTCTGTAATTGCCTTAATATTTTTTATTGCCTGAATTTAGTTTGATTTGTTAAATCTGTTCCACCTCAGTTATTTCTTTAGTATAGAGGAAAGCTTCACAGCGCTGGTTCACTCAAATTGAAACTGACAAAATTGTATTTGAAAAAGGAACAAAACTGAATACTTGTGAAGATACATGTTATGTTTTTTTTAAACCCCCACTTGTCAATTTTGGATTAAGCCCAGAAGCAAAAGGAAATCTGTTCTCCAATATGTTGACAGATGTATCACCACAAATATAAAATAGGACTGGAAGGGGGAGCATTCATTTCAAAATACAGCTCGACTCATTTGGATTGAGAGGCAGGCCACAATGTCAAAAAAATCCTTTGTGGATACCTTGTTGGTACAGTACGTCTCTTCCACTTTATTACAATGGAAAGAGCTCTACTCCGAAAATAATAGTGGAGAGAGAGAGAGAGGGCAGCTACTTGACTGCTGTGGAGTGCAACATTTTGTGACTGCTGAGCTAATTGAAGAGATGCATCTACCTTGACACTTATTTATCAACAGCTTGCATACATTTCCAATGCTAATCTCTCTGAGATCTGCATTACCCCGAATCTGTTCAAATTTGAAAGCAGTACTGTCTCTCAGTTTTAGTCCTTGTCTTTGTGTTTCCAGTTTGCTCAAATGATATATTTCCGGATTTCCTATAGATTATTATGGTCAAGTAGTAATGTCTGATTGTGACTGAATGGTTGGCATATAATTTTAGAGATATTGTAATCATTTGTTCAGCCACATATCCACATATCCAGTTTAAGTACTTGAAAAACTAATGACATTCCCATTAGCCTCAGCTGCATTTGTGCTAAATTAACACGTTAGCATGCTAAAATGCAAAACTAAGATGGTGAACATGGTTAGCACTCTACCTGCTTCACATCAGTGTTGTCATTAGCCCCTTTTACACAGCCTTTTCAAGGTAATTCCACCCAGCCCTCAAAAAGGGTGGGGCGATAATGCCAATGTTATGCAATCTCTGTGTAAAAGTGGCAATTGTGAGCATGTTAGCCTGCAGACATGAGCATTTAGTACAGAGTCCCACTGTGTCTATACTGGCACTTATGACACTTTGGGTCACCCACTTTTGCCTGTAATAGTTTGTCTCCTTTTCTTTGTTAACATAGACCAGATATACATCAGCAGTATGCATGGAGGGCCTGAAACACCTTAAATCTCTTACAGTCTTTCTGTTTTTCCAGGTACAACACCCACTAGACAATTAACAAGCAGCTACATGGGTTAGCAGCCAACTGTGCATATATTGTTTTCAAGTACAGCATAGTTAGCTGTGATGAAGGAGCACTAATTCAAATATGTGCTGTACTGTTTCAACAGTGATGTATGCCATTTTGTAAATTAAATGGAATGAGAGTTTTATAGTGTGAATTGATTGGTTTTTGAAATGTACAAGCCTTGTGTTTGAATCCTGTCATGTCTGGCTAATTAGAGAGAATTAATGTGTTTTTGTTTTGTTTTTTTATCTTTATCCTGAAGCTCCAGTGCTAAATGAAACTTAAATAGAGTTTGTGAGGTTACATCTTACTCCTGCTTCACTGTCAGTGGAGATTGCTGGGCAGCAGCTGGTAAAGTTACCTAAGATGAACATCTGATAATGGAAATGGAAGGAAATCTGAGCACTTCGGGGCCAGATACATGCAGACACACATAATGACTGCACATGTTCTGCTCTGTTCACCTTCTTGTACTATACTGTACTGTGTCTTACTAACACACACACACACACACACACGTTACATAACTTACAAATACACAACAGGAGTACACACTTCTGTCTACGTATATGAACCACCTGTTACATAAAACCCTCTTGCTCACCTGTTGTCATGGAGAACCGCTAATATCACAACCCTCCTATAAGGGTTGGGACGTTGTTCTTAGCTATCTTGTTCTTTTCACAGCTGCTGTCTTGGCAACCAGATTGTCACATCAAATGTTATACTAATAATTTTTGTGGCATTTAACATGACTGCAAGTTTTTTTTTTAAACATCATGGAGACATGTCATGAAGCTGGTTTTCACTCTGACCCCTTCACTCCTCACAGAGGTTTTACAACTGCAGTTCAAATCTCCTAGCAACCACTATTGATGCTGTGAAGATGATTCACTGTAAAACACTCTGTGTGTAAGAATTTATTAAATACATAACAATCTGGCATGAACATGTCCATGTGAAGAAAGTGGAAAGATTGTTGTGGAGGCAGCTCCCAAACAGAGTGTATGGACAGTGATTCTTCATTCAGACCAGGTCCCTTTGTCTCTGTGGGAAGGTCGGGCACAATGGTCAGCTGCAGCAGAAATTAATATTGGTTTTTCTCCTTTTGTCAAACATCAGCCTGTGTGAGGAGTGAGCCCCTGTGAGCCAGTCCCATTCCACATATCATCTGACCCCAGAAAAATCTGTTGGTTATCATGCTCTTTTTGTGGGATCACCCTAGTTGGCTGCTTTGTTCACTGATTGTCAGTTTGAGCATTGCTGCAGTGATTTCTGGCACCAGAGGACCCTCCTTTGCTAAATCAACAAACTGGACTAGCTGGTCCCCCTGTGTTTGTCCTCACCCTGTCCATTCTTGCATCCATTCTTTACTTCACTCTGGTTCTCTACGCAGGAACACACAGCTCCTTCTCTGACAGCAGCACATTCAGCTCCCACTTTGTTACAGTGTAGATCAAGTGTATAGTCCATAAGCATGTAAAGTAATATCACACTTACCTGACTTAACATCAGTCAAGTGCTTCAATACCTGATTAAATCATCATTTGTCATTTGAATGTTATACAACTCATAAATAGAACTAAACTAAAAACCAATTAGATTTTCACTCTTTAGGTAATTAAATCATCTATTAATATTAAAATGAACAAACCCATGCTGAACTAAGAAGCCAATGCTAGCAAAAAGAAATAAAAAATATCAAGCTAACTAAAAATAAAGTGAATTATAATAATCCAGGGAAAGATAGAAGTTTGTGATTTGAAATGAAAAAGTGACGTCTTTGCTTTTCTTGTATTTCTTTTCAAATGGCATCCACTTCCTTTATCAGTGGGATGATGCTCGTAATTTAGACTTTTTTGTGACACAGAAGCTGGAAAAAAAAGTGTTTAGGAAACGACAGAAATTATCTACGTGTGCAGGTCCTTGCATGCCTCCCTATCACTAAATGTCTGTTTTTATTTAGGTCTACAACTCTGTGGTCTCTACATTCAGTGTGACTGGCATGCAACGTAGGTAAGCTTTAAAGATATATAATTAGTCACCTTCCACTGAGGCTAACTCTGCTTTTGTGGTGACACTCAGTGACGCCTGCACTGACAACAGAAGAGGAATATATGGTTTATAATTTGCTGGCAATTTTGAAAGTAATTAGAGGAAGAAGAGTTTTTAGAGACAGCAGTAACCTGTTGGAAATATAACTATTCATCAGATGTTTTTCTTTGACTCAGGAAATTATCCTGAGTCTGAAGTTCTGAGACATTTAAGCTCTGCCACAGGTCTACACTGTGATCATATATTATTCTACTGTAAGTAATTCTGTTGTTGCACTCTTACACACTGAATTTCCCCACTAAAGTAAACTAGTGCCTGTTGAATTCTTCCAGAGTTCAAACATTTTCTGCTGGAATGAAGAATGAAGAAAGCTGAGCAGTTGGATGCGGCTGCTCGGCTTTAATTTGCCCAAAACTCATTACAAATTGGGCCTCCACAAGACGTTCGAGAACAAGACGGCTTTGTGCAACTAATGGATTTAGACGTCTACCTGAAGTCTGACCATTAGTTTGATCAAAGCCAGAGTCAAGGTCTTTGTATTTAGTTTATGTGAGGCAACCATGACAGCTGGTGAAATCACCTTTAAAGTAATAAAAAACAATTTACAGTCCATCCAAAAACAACACTGAAAGAAATGAATGTCAGAACTAAAGATGACTGCTAGTTGGATATTGACTTTAGATTTACAGAAGCTGGAGAACACCAGGTACAAATATGCCTAGTAACAATCTAGAACCACCGGTTGTCCATCACTGCCAGCTCAGGTACAGTACAATGCTACTGTTATTTAAAAAGTAATATCAAACAGTTAAGTTAAAAGGAATTATCTATAATAGCTATCAATGAATCAAACTCATGCTAAATGGAAGCTGTTACTGCTGACATTAACGCCACACTACTTGCTTTGAATAGCCAATATTACCAATATTCAAAGCCATTTATTGCCTCCTAAGCTTCTGATCGCTACAGTAATGCTGAAGATTTAGGGGATTTAGTGAGCACTGCAGACGCATTAGCCAAGATCCAGTCAAGGCCCATTAATTTATAGCATCTACTACTGATGTTGAGCACATAAATATGTAAGATGTCACAAAAATGTCACAAATGTACATTCTTTAAACAATAAGAAAAATTAGGTATACAATTATATACCTATAATCTATATCTATAACCCAAAACCACAGCTACTTTAACTGCAATTACCTGTCTCATTTTTTAGAGGCGTCAGCAACCACAGTGCACTAATGAAATCCTGTGGTCTTGAATGAGTATGAGTTTCTTTTTTCTTTATCTAAGGGTTAGAGATGTCTGACTGTCAGCAGTCTGGCTGTCTGGCTTTGATGAGACCTGCTGGGTAATCCACAGAGGGGTTTCTCCACGTCAGGGCACAGGAGGAGGGAAAGGAAAAGGTAAGAACATTACTGGGGATGGGCAATGCAAAAGAGAATACCACTCTGTCCGCACTTGAAAAGTTAGACAACGGTATGAGACTAGACTTCAGATTTGCCTGTTGAGAAATCATCTCACAAACCATGTCAGTGTCAAAATGTAGGGCAGGAGAGGCGCGCCCGCAGGTTTTACCAGGACAGGAAAATACACTTCTGCATGTCAACCAAAAGTAAGAGTGAAAGATGTCTAATGTTTTATGAGGGAGGATTGATTCCACCCATTAACTTGTGGATCAGAGCCTCATGATCTGGTGGCTGAGTAGGAGAAGCAAAACAACACAATTCTCTTCTTGCCAATAATACTTAGTAAGAAACCGCTACATTCACTGGTTGTGTCATAAAGATGTGATGTAGGGGTCTGCAGTTTATACTGTGCTTACTGTGGCTACAACTGCAGCAAGATATGGCTCAGACTACAGCAAAAGACAGAGGTAGTAACCTCTGTTGGGCATCTTCTCTCCCTGATCAGTGGTGGGTGTGGGTGTGGGTGCTAGTTTGCTTCCAGTTTGGTGTGAGTGATATTCTCACCAAAGTTTGTTGAATGTCTGAGGTGTGGAGTGGCAGGTTCAGGGGGTGCTGAGGTGGATCATCATGAGTGCTTATCCAATAGTGAAGCCCAGTAGTTAGCCTTTCTCTGAGAACTGCAGTTACTCTAGGTAACTACTGTTGTCTTTGTGTTTGTTCTGTCATCATCTGTGTAAGATACAGGCTTTAAGGTGCTTTTAGACAATGAGTGGTTGCTGCTGTCGCCCTTATTTCAGTTTCTAAGGCCTAACAAACTGTTATTTATGCCAAAGAATATAAGTTGCAGTTTTTACAGTGTAGGATTAGACTTGGCAGATAAGAAAACCCTGTGGCATATGGTACAGGATCAGAGCCTGTGGCTGAGGTGGGGGTATTGCACCCTGCTGCCACTCATTCAAACACAGAGCAGCACCAACATACCAAATACCAACAACGTTCCCACGCACCATACACAGCAGTAACTGCTTGCTGCCATATGTTTACTTGATTGGCCTCACGTCAACATATTGATCATAGATACCAGCAGACAACATGACAAGTCCAAATGCCTTTGTCAGTGTAGTTAATGAATGAAGGAACAGCAGAGAAAGTCAAGTAAAAATAATAATCTTTGTTGGTGCAATGCGCCCTTAATCTAACTTGGATAAAAGATTCCCTCTAAAGCCAGAGGTAGAGTTTGAGCTGAGGGGAGGAAGCCAAGCCACTCTTTAATATTCAACATTTAAAGCCTCTGTTGTTTAAGCTGCTTGTTGTGAGTATGAACACCTCAGATTAAAACATTTTGGCCAGAAGATGTAGGAAAAACTTAGTTAAGCAAGAGGTTTGTGCCAAAATGAAATGTTGGAGCATTAATTTAAAACACTTGCTTTACCAACCGACTTTATGTCAACAATGGAAAAAAGAGATTTTGCATGTGGACTGCTGTGTAGTTTGAATTTTGAAATGTTGATTTTAAGGTTAAGTTGAACATTGTTTGTTTGTAGTGTTGAGACTGAATAAATGTTTTGCTGTTTTGTTTTTGCTGACTTCCAGTGGTGTAACTGTGCTGGCTGCTGCAGTGATGTACAAGTGTACTCAGGAGTGTGTTGGTACACGGTGACATCACTACTCGGCCAGTGTGCCAATGAAACCCTGGTTTTCAGCCTGGTGTTAAGTTACTGTATAAATCTTAAGTATTGTTGGTGTTGCGTGACAAACATCTTTAGTTGCATCTTCTTTTTTAAGGAGACACTCTTTACTTTGACACATTTTACTTTATTTTAGCTCTGTGCACTGGAGTTTTTCCTAAATAAAATCCAAATCACATTGCATTGGGTGTAGCAAACATGCTTCCTTGCTTTCTTTTCATCGCTACGTCTTTTTAAGTTTCTCAATGTCTTCTCAAAACCTTTTTGTTGGCCATTTCCACTGAGAACATGACAGGATTTTGCCTCAAGTACGACTCTTCGCTTCTTGCAAGAGTGTAACCTGCTGTTACTGTGGAGTGACTCCACTACCAACACAAAGCTTTTGATCAAACCTGCAGCTTTTTTGACACTGGGTAATCTATCATCACACCATGTGTCTGTTTCTCATAGAAGAGAGAAGAAAATTCTGGGGGGAAAAATACTGTGATGAAAATATTGTAAAGTGTTGAGAAAGAATCCTGAAGTTCGCTTGTAGTGTCATAAACAAGCAGACTTGTGTAATATAAATCACTACAAATGAGGCCATACAGTTGAACACACAAACATGCATCGTTATTAGCACGACACAGTCTGTTCTAGAAAGAGTACATCCAACATCGAGCGAGCTGAACATATATGCATGAAGTCGTGGAAATGTAGCCCATCTCTTCTGTTCTTGGTTGGGGGTCCAATGAATGTTGTATGCGGAATCACATTGGCAAATTAACATTTCAGCAAGCTGTGTAAATTGTGGATGATGGGAGGGAGGAGCAGGTGGGAGCAGGGAGGTGACTGTGGGTGGAAACTGAGCAGAATTCAACACTACCCGCAGCCTCCTGCTGAGACGCTGCCTGTTTCGTTTCGGGCTGCACTCAAGCTGGAGAAGAGCGAGTGGAGAGGAGGGAGATGGGACAGATGAAATGAGACTGGGAGAGTGGGAGAAGTAAGACAAAGGGAGGAGGAAGAGGAGGAGGAAGCAGGAGGATAGAGTAGAAGGGAGGATAATGTGGAGGGGTGTTGGAGAGAGGTGGTGGGAGAGTAAGAGAGCAAAGGGTAACAAACAAGATTTCACAGTGCGTTCTCTGTGCAAGTGTGCAGCACTCAGCCCACCAGATTAACACTATTCATTTGTACTGTAGATTTCCACACTTCAGAGGCTGATTTGTTCAGGCACCCTGCTGGGTTGCGCAGGGGTTCGGGCAATCTGTTTCCGCATATTTAAAACTGTTGGCTTCATCCACTGCCACAGTTACAATGCACTCATTCTTACAGCTCCTCCAAGGGGATCATCATCTCTTAGCCTAACAGATAATAATGGCCATTTTCAGCCATTTTCCTCATGATTTTACACTAAAGGTGTGAAAGTGTTAAAGAGGCCATACTCGGGGTGTTTCTATGATCATTTTTTAGCTCAGTGATCCAGTAAGTCTGTGTTGGAGTCATGTTCATATGGAGCTCACGCACAGCCACAGAAAAACACATGAGCCAGGCACACTTGACTTCACACAGCATAGCAAATAACACACTGAGCTTGATATTTTTTGTGGAGTGAAATCAAGCAGATATACTGTATATGAGAAGGCCAGCCTTATGACTGACTGATCATGAAAGAATGTTTTCAGTGTGGATATATTAAGCAATGTATTTATCTGAGGGAACTAATGGTTTATTATTAATTATTGGAAGAATTTAAAGTGTCTGGACAAACTGAAGATAACTTGGAGGAGATGAGATGACCAAAGTCAATATGTCATGTGCTCATCGGACACACACACGCACACAAAATATACAGTGAATAACAATTTACCTCAGAGGTTACTTGATACAGGAAACTAATAAAATGCCTGAATAGATGGTTTTCAACAAGAACTTCTGTTGCATTAGAGATTAGTTACTGCCTGTACTGTGTACTGTGTACAAATTACATGTTGCCCAGTCCTAATTGGTGCACTGAAAAATGTGACAACACCTTTATCCAAGTGAGCCTTGCCCACTTTAAAACCAGTTAGAGAAAAAACCTTAAAGGTAACTGAGGCTCTAACAATCAATTAAAGTACCTACAAGGATTTTCTGGTCATTGTCCTCCTGCAGAATACTTGGTTAAGAAGATGACATTTACTTTAGTTTGAGATATTTTCATCAAAGTGGTCCTTTAGTCACTTGACCTTTCTCTAAACTCCAGCACTAATTGTGTGAGTGTTTCTTTGGCCGAGCTTCAGAGCGACTGCAGCCGCTCCTCCCCGCCTCACTGAGAAGGGCTGAGGAGTCGAACATTACAGCAGCTTGACCCTCTGTCTGCGGCACAGCGCCCTGCTTCTCTTGTGGCCTCTTTTTTTCTGCCAGGTTCCTGGCTTCCTGCCGAGTCCCCGTCTCACTGCTGAAATTGAAATTAGGTATTAAACTCTATTCCGGCCTTGAACTGTGCTTTCTAAAATAAACCCACCTTTCATGCTCTCGCTTGCTTTTTTTCCTGTTGTATTTGTGCTCCCGGCTGGTGGGACTCATGCTGGGATAGTGGCTTGTGTGTATGAGTATGTGTCACTGTGTGTGTGTGCGCGCGCTATACTTGTGGTTTAATGTGTCCATTTGCACAGTTTATTGCATGAGGCAAATTGCCAAAGAAAAAAAGACATGGAGAAAGCACAGGGAAAAAACTCAGATTTGAAGAAATGAAGGCAGCTTAAAGATGTACTACCAGTTGCCATGGCAATAGAGTCATACTAGCACTTAATTTTTGAGTCCATTATAGCAGAGATTGACAGTAATATAGTGTTGCACAGAAGTGGAAATGTCAGGATGGTGGAAAATCAAGGAGTCATGTACAAGTATTAGCCTGGTGTTTTGCTGAAACCTTGTTGCTGTCAGAGAGCTGCTGTGTACTGGACACTTCTGTCTAAAAATCTGATCTGCCAGTGTTTGTGTTTGTACAAAGTGTGTGTGAAGAAGAACATAGTGGACATTTGTGTATTTATGTCTGCTATGTCTATTTTGATTCATCCTTCAGGAGCCTTTTGTGCACCAGCAAAATGTCTACAGTGTATACAACTGCAATCACATAAAACCAAATGTATGGTCAAAGGGATGAAATGAAAATATGCAAACCCTGCACCATTAGACAAAACTGAGAGTTAAACTGTCATTTCATAATTCTTATACAGGCAGAAGATTGTAATCTTCTAAACTCCACTACACATTTTTTTCATGCGTATCACAGACATTGGCTTAAAGAGGTTATTTAGACATTTTCTCCTCTGCTGAATGGTTTGTTGCTGGAAGCAGTTTGTGGTGATGGTTGCTGGCCAAGAGCTTGAGCCATTGTTGTGTTTACAACAACTTCTTTAGGGCAGTCTGGATGCTGCAGTGAGTTGCTATCAGCAAGTGATGAGACGGGCCAGGGCTAGTGGGTTAGCATGCTAATTTCAGTAGAAGAGAAGAAGTGACAGAACTAGAGGCAAAACCAGAGTCAGCATTTGCGTTGCTTTCTACTGCTGGAGACAGTTCTTACAAGTAAACAGCTGTTCATGCTAACGTGCTATGTAGCAAAAGCAAAAACTTGTATATGGTACCTTTAACTGCCAGTTTTCAATGTTACGTTTTACATTGAACTAAAAACACGACTGAATGGTTTAGGACTGGACTAAGGGCCTGATATAGATTAAATCAAGAATCAATTTTGAATTGAGAGTTCTGAAATGAATCCTGACACCATGATTCAAACCCATATTGACTGTGAGATTCCAACCTTAAATAAATACA
Source organism: Lates calcarifer (assembly GCF_001640805.2). NCBI lineage: Eukaryota > Metazoa > Chordata > Actinopteri > Centropomidae > Lates > Lates calcarifer. The sequence goes on from NW_026118030.1 coordinate 14,409, forward strand.
GCCTCCCTTAACAGGCCATGCATTTTTAGGGGGTGTTATTGCAGTTATTGCAAGTTATATGGTACTGAATATGTCCTCAAGGACCTACCAAACAATCTAGATCACAAGTGTCTTAACATTGCCATTTGAGATCTGTGTTATACTGTAGCTTGAGTCCTTTTTCTTTTGTACATACACAAGACAAGCACTCAGCTCTCCATGCAGTTAACAGTACAGTTATTTCAAATTTGACATCAAGAATGAAATGCAGAAAAAAAGAGAAGTCTTTCACATCTCCTGCTGTGAAGAATTAGGTATTCCACTTATACTCTCCACTTTTTCTCCTCATGTTTTGCTGACCATTTTCACATTTGGAACATCATTTGTTCTCCTTTGCTACTCCTACCATCCATTCTCACCTTCCATCTCTCCCCGCTCTCCCTGCTTTTCTGCCTAGCATCTGCGTCGAGGTAACTTCAGCCATGAAGAGCTTGAAAAGGCATCTTGAAAAGGCTTGGCTTGGCAGCCTAGGACGGAAAACAAATTAGGAGTTCACGACTTCAAACGAAGCCTCACCAAGGCAACCCCTACTCTTCTGCCAAGGGTTTGCCTCACTTGCTCTAAGACAGCCCGTGAGAAGAGTTTTAATAAGCATGAGCTCCATCTGAAGTCTTCTGGTATAGTAGAGAAGGATAGTACATTTATAATCTCCCTTTCATTTGACTATGGATTTGTTGCCTTCTCAGACACTGTGCGCTTAGTTTCTTGAAAAATACAGTTAATTCTGTGCTAAGTCTTAGATGGTGCACCAGACGTGACAGCAGATTAAAGTTTTGTCACTTTGTCACACATTTGTACATCACCACTATGAGTAAAAAGTTTGGTGACTGCTCTGGCATGAGATTTTGGAGCAGATAGAGAGAAAAAAGGATATGCTCCAAGTTTCTTAAACAAGTCTCCACTGTATTCTGAAGCCAAGAGCTTTACTGACTGCCTGAGAAATCTGCCTGAGAAATGTCAGCAATTACTCCTGTCAGCCGTCTTCCATTTCCCTTGTTTACCTAGGAGACTATACCTCGCTATTATTGATCTGCAGTGTGTAAAAGGTCACAGGATTGAAGATGACAGCAGCCATAGTAACCATGGAGACTCCCTTTCTCTCTGTCTCTATGACCGAGCACAGTATCATTCGCTAGGTAAAACTTTAATGCCAGTTGCTTTGTTGCTCAGGTTTCTTCACAGGTGTGCTGGTCATAATCTCCTCCCTGTTGCCTTTGCTTTATCTTCAGTGCAAACACGTGCCTGCACGGCCCAAACTCACACACAACCAACTTAAATTTTACCACACAAGCCCGCGAATATCATTCAGGGATTGATTTAAGACATTTACGGACAGTGATGTTTGTTCACTTCTAGCAGGGAGATTATTTCACAGTCTTTCTGGTATTCCACTAGCTTGGATCAGTGGTGTTTTGATGAATCATCTCTCTACTGGACAGCTTTACTCTGGGACAGATGCAGCTCAGTTAACAGTAATATTGGTAAAATATTGTCAACGTATGGCACCCAAGATGACTTGGCTGAAGTTGGAGGAAGTGAAGTGAATACACTGTCAACATATAATACTTCATTAACAAGGTTACAGTTTTCACCATGTCTTGGTTTTCCCACACTACATGCAAATGAGGGTCAGCTCTACTCCAGTAAAGTAGGTGGTGGAAGTGCACTTGAATCTGGAAACTGCTAAAACCATGAGAACAACAATTTTTAGCAGCAGTTTAATTACAACAGCAACATTTTAGCTAGTGAGCCAATAAGGTTCCATTTTTCATTTCACTGATCAGGGACCAGGTAAACACCTACTGTCATACAGGCATTGTAAGACCTGGATACTGGACTCTAAGATGGCATTTATTAAATTACAGAAGTACTGCATATAACCAGCTATTTTTATATAGTTATGGTATGAGTGCAAGTGTTGAAATTGCTTTCTTTCTGTTACTTATGGGAAGAAAAGTTGGTAATTTCAGTCTAATTACAGTGTGACCACAACTGCCATAATCACAGGGGACAGTTCCTGTAATGCTACAGACAGCATAGTGATTTTGTCTTTTATCTTGAAGAAAAGAAAGCTGGAGTGTGTGTGTCAGCACCTTGTGTTTCTTTTATTTTGAACTCTTCTCTGCTGGCCAGAAATGTAAAATATACAGCGTGATGATACCAACAACAAACTGTCAGATTTTCATTTGGTTTTTGTTGTTGAAACATTTTATTCTGATTATGTAAAATGTAAAGTCACTGCTCCAGGTGTGCAGCTGCATTGAAAGACTGCTTTTTAATTTTCATATCGCTAGCAAGTAGAAGATCCATTTCAAGCCTTTTAGTTCCTTGATGAGCGAATCTTCTCATTTTCCACTGTTAGATTATTTCATTCAGGTTTTGCATGTTGTTTCATCAACTTCTTCTTTCCAAGTGGTCATGATCTTTGCAGAGTGAGTTATGTATGTAGCCATGAGCATCCAGCAGGGATGAGTGCCTCAGAAACAGGCCTCTGCACTCAAGCCCACTCAGCATGAGCTCGACAGCTGGTAGTCGCACCGCTGGGAGGTTCGGCTCAGTATAAGGAACAAAAACAGGATGGCTAAATCCCCACTGTGTGAGTAAGAGTACTGTTGCTAGAACATGTACCTGCATGATACTCCTGGCCCTGATCCCAATTCTCTTGATTTCAGCTCCAGTCAGAGCAGCTGTGCTGGTGGGTGTGATGAGAAACTCCCAAACTGTGAGGACTACTACTTTTGTCAACACCTTGAACATATAACACTGGACACTCCAACCTGGTCAATTTTGGTAAGTCACTAACTGTAGACATACTGTAGGATATAGAAACTGCCGTGAGAAACTTGTCATGGAGAATATACTGTACATCTCCTTTAATGGCTTATATTAATCTCTTGAATTAAAAGGCTCCTGAGCTAATTCAGGGTAAAAGCTATTATATACTTGTGTTTCATGTCATTAAATGGTCATTTACTTTACCTTACTGACATTTTGGTAAATTGAGACCACATTCATGTCGGTTAGCTTAGCCAGCAGTTGGCTGGCTTAGCTTAGCTCAAAGACTATAAATGGGGAAAGCAGCTAGCCTGGCTCTGTCCAAAGCTAATAAAATACGCCTTTCATCACTACTAAAGCTCACTAATTTCATATTATATCAGATTATTTTAATTCCCTAATGACAAAACTCCAAGAAGATGCTACAGCCAGCCGGTTAGTGGTTCCACCCATAACCATTCAAAAACCACAATGTGTTGTTTTTATACTCAGTTTTTGTATGAATTAAACAAAACATGATGTCTTAATTTGTGAGGGACAAAGCCAAGCTAGCAGTTTCCCTTTGTTCTATGCTAAGCTAACAGGCTGTTGGCTGTGGTCTTAAAGATGAGAGTGGTATCAACGTTCTCATCTAACTCTCTGCAGAACAGAAAATTACAGGAGAATAATTTCCACGTCAAACCATCGCTTTGGTTTGGTTTTCTTTAACATCTTGTCCTCATTTACTTTAATTCAACTGTAAACTGCACAGAAAACAACAACAAATCCAATGCACCAAAGGAGACAGCTGTTAGCATTTTGCAAAGCTGCAATAAGACAGATGATGCTAGTAAGTAGTTTTTTAAGTGCATTTCACATATTCTACTTTCCCCTACAAAATATCACTTGTGGTTATACTGTACTGAAGCCTGTGCCAGCTATACTCCAGCAATTTACTTGGAAAATAAAACTTAAATTCTGTTTCTATAGCCTGTAGTTTATTATTTATGCCCTGTGTGAACTGCTGATTTGCTTTGAATACAAGAAGGGAAAGTGGCAAATATACTGTGTCTCATAATGTGTATAAAGTACAAGAAAAAAAGTAATGTAAACCTTTTTAGTCATTAATGGTCAAGTCTGTATTGAAACATCCAATAAAACAACTGTCAGTTACCAAAGTCCTCAACTCCAGCTGTTTTTAGAGCACCCATTTTATACACAACATTTAAATCAAGATACTATTAAATAATTATATATTTTCATTATTTCTAAAATTCTAGTTTTATGTATTACCGTTTCAAAGAGTGACCGCAGATAGAGTGGGCACCATTAAGCGTTATAAATCCAACCATTAGTAAAGCAACATGTCTATTTTTTCCTTCCTTTTTTTTTTTTAAAGCAATTTGCTGCTTCTCATTGCACCCTTTTCATACATAATGTAATGATTTTAGTCTGGATGATCAGAGCAGAGAAGAAGTGAGTGGGGGAGATCTCGGCTAACAGCTCGTTATACTGTGCATTCCAGCAGCTCATCAGTGAGCAGCCAGTCAGCCATTAAGTGTAATATGTTATTAAATATTTATTTGGTCCACGGCCACTGCTGTGCTACATTAGATCTACATGTTCGTCATTAGAGGACATCAGCTGCATTATGAATGCAGGATGTGAAGCACAAAAGCCATGTTGGAGTTGAGGTTATAGAGGCCAGCTGAAACCCAAACACCTACTGGTTCACTCACAGTCACTGATAATTGTATTGTCCTGGACATGACAGTTTTTGTATTCATCATGACCTGGGACCTAAACTGCTTGTTTCTACTCTGCTTTCACCTCTTGTTGTTTGTTAGCTGTCACAGTTTAAACCATGCTAGCAGCAAACCACCACATAGATTCAGAACGAAATGCCAAAATGACTATTGGATGGATTACCATGAAATTTAGTGCAGACATTCATGGTCAAGGAGGATGAAATCCCACTGACTTTGACCCCTGACTTTTCCCCCACAGATTGCCATGAAATTTGGTGCACTCGTTCATGCTCCCCAGGGGCTTAATCTCCAAAAACTATTAAATCAAACTGTTGGCTGATATTCAGTGTAAGACCTGTTGAAACAAATTGGTGTAGGTCTTCTCCCATCATATCAAGGTTTAAATATTTTATCATGTATGTCATACAGTCCTGGTTCAAACACTATGTTGTGAAAGTGTTGAGGTGTATGGGCTGGATAATATTAGGAGTATGTATGCTCCTACCTGGGTTTGCTAGCTTTTAGACTGAAGTCCCACATGAACCTGGTTTCATCCTGCTTCAGCTCTTGACAGTGCTCATGGGATTCACAGTGAACTTTTCCTGCCTTCAGGAATTTAGTGGAGCCATTATCACTGCTGTCTTTTTCTAGCCAATGCACAGGGCCACACAGAGAGTTTCTGGTGCCAGACACATTGTTTCCTGATAAAGGATTAATGTTACCTGATGAACAACAACTTCCTCTTCAAAACAATTACCCCCACAGGACCTACTGCTGGTGTTTCAGAGCCCTGTATTGACAAAGTTTGCACCTACCTTTAGCAGTTGACTACAACAGTGCTAAAGTTCATTTTTATATAGGACATAACAGTTTGCAGAAATAGGCAATAAGACTAATACTTAAAGGTGTTGTGTTACCACGGCTCTTTCCTTCATCTTCAAGGCTGGGTGATCCTCTTTGTGTGGTTTCCACGCTGTTTGAGCTGTCACCTATTATTCTATATTATAAATCCATAGAGCATTTTTCCAAAGCTCAGCACCATTTCTTATGAGTTTTGCGCAATACGTTTTGGCATCTTACTCCTTGTATAGCTCTTGAACTTTGGGTCCTATTTTGCTTCAGGTTTCAGTTTTAAACTTGTTGACTGCAGCACTTATATTTAGAGTCTTAATAATGAAAGCAGAACAAATACAGAACATTAGCCCTGTAGTGCACTGACTTATGTTTTGGGTGAAAATGCAACTTAATACAGTAATTATATTTATTTACTGCTACATAACCTCCAGCAGTGAGAGCAATGTTCTTTCAGCATTAAGAGTAGCCCAGTGCTCCTGAAATAACAAAAGTGGAACATTGTGTGTGTTTACTGTGAGTGTGTTTGTGCATTTGTGTAGTAGTTGTGAGTTACTCCATGGGGCGCAGGAGGAGTGCTAAAAACTGGGTGTCTTACTATACAAACACACACCACAGTGAGGTGCCACTATGCTGAGCTGTGCTGGGTGACTCGACATGGTTTACACTATAGACCTCACTGCAGGAGGCATTTAGACACACACACGCACACACCCACACACAGCAGGGTCTAGCCACAGCTCATTACTGCCGGTTGAAATGGAGCGCAGCACACACACTGGGATTAAATGGGTAAATAGCTCAAATAGAACAGTGTGAGCTGGTGTCTGTCATTGTTCTGTGTGTGTTGTGTTTACTGTGTGTAAACGTGGACAGCGTGGACATGTCTACATAGGACAGAGGCACAGAGGTCAGAGACAGCGTGCGATTACTGATTACTGACTGACACACACTCCTCTTTCCTCACTGTTTACACATAAACCTCAGTCACCCTGGGTGTCAAAGCTGGGGGTTGGATATCTATATCCACAGCGGCACAGAGCATTCCTCACACACAACTGAGCGATAGCCACATTATACAGTGCAGAAAATCCTGTTCCAGCTTTATCAATATCCGGCCCTGAAGCCAAAAAACCCGCCACAGCCAACAGAAAAATATGACTGTGGGAGACAGAGAATATTCATCATCGCTGGGGAGGAAAGGTTGGCTCTGGGGAAACTGCAGGTTGTTTGTTCAAGCCAGACAATGTTGTGTTTGTTTATTGTTGAGGTCTCTAGCCAGCTGGCTTCCCCTTCATTGCCACAGGACAGGAATAATGGACAGCCTAGCAGTTGGGGGAAAATCAACTACTTTTTCTTGTGCTTCCTCCTCCCTAATATTAGTTTGTTTGAGCACAATTTCTCTTCCTCGGCAGCACCATGCTAAATGCTGTTACACACATTCACAGCTGTGAGCTGCCCTGTGCAATGCTGGCCCTGTGCTGCTGGCCAGAGAGCCTCTCCAATGCTGCTGAGGGAGTTTGTTGCCTTTCTCACCTTGATAGAAGCTGCTGAGAGACTGGAGGAAAGATGCTATTCATGTCTTTCCCTGTCAAGATTTCACTGCATTCAGGCTGGTGAGGCTTTTACTCCCAGGTTGTTCTTATACCCACAACATGTACTGAAGGGCAAGTTAGGACTTTGGTGGGCACAGTTACCTCATGGTCAGAGATGATTCACCAACTGAAGAGTCAAATAGCTTTCAGCATTATGCTGTCTAGTCCCAGTGGTCATTTCATATCTGATTTCCATATGTGGGACCTGATTATCAGGGCTGATATTCTCTCTTTGTTCAGTAGCTCCACAATAAATGTGGAGAATCTGTATGTCCTGTCACGTAGGCCTGTCCTTTACAAGACTGTCAATGAAATGCTGAGGTAATGTTCCATTATAAAGATAAGTTCAGCATTTTTTTCATCAACACAACCTTTTCCCTTTCATGTCAAGAGTTAGATGAGAAGATGAATATCACTCTCTCTGTATGCTAAAACAGTTTTCATCAAGTGAAATTATTCCTTGGGACAATGACATGACAATAAATCCAAAAGAAGCATTCAGTGATGATTTTTGTCAGCTTGACAGTGTAGTAGTGCAGGAATAAGCAGGTTGCAAAAAGTTGTCAAAGGGAAAAATAAATGAGTAAATCCCCTTTTAAAATTAGCAATTATTCATAACAAATTAAATCAATTTCAATTTTTTAAAAATTAATTTGAACATTAAATGGTTTTTTTGTCATTTGATTTTTTTTATTTGATCCATTAATTGATGGATTCAATTAAAATAATCTCATTACATGTATGACCATGAAACAATCAGTGGAGATATATAAGATAATAACAGAGAGCAATAAAATATGAATCAGCAGTTGGAGTATTATGTGAAGTGTTCTACATAGAGAGTAATGTTGCTGCTATCAAAGGAGGCAGGTGAGGATTGAGAAATGCACCGAACAAACGGAGAAACATTAATTTTCCAGACACCTGCAGAGGGAAAAGTTGAGTCCATGTGGACACCAGTGCCTGGATTGGCATGTAGAGCTGGTCTGTGGCCTCTTAATGCTTCCTGTGCTCTTGAACTGACAGTGTTTGGTGCCCTGCCAGTGAACTCTTGCATCTGCCACTTTTCTCTACGTAGATACACTGACTTTACTGTAATATAACTTGATTCTGTAGTCTTTAATTGTGTACTTAGAGACTGAGGGAGGATTTTCTCTCTTGCTCTTCTCACTTTGTCTCATTATTTCTGTCTCTCTTTTTCATGCTATTGAGTAATGGCAGCAGCAGATGATGTTGGAAGTGCAACCACTAATTGCACAATGCTGTTCCCTTCTGCTCTTATCTTGTTGCATGTCCAATTGGGAAATCATACAAGGGTTCTTGTCACTCAGTAAATAGTATTGAGTCTTGTAATGCGTTGAGTGTACAACTCTTACATCTTCATTTTTACATCTTACACATTGCTCTTGTACAACAGAGGCAACTACTGCTGTTCTTTTAGCACAACTGTATTTGAAAGTTGTGTGCTTATTTATTCAACTATAGCTATTTTAATTAGCCATGTTAGTGGCATGGTTCCATAGATAGGTTATGTACTTTGTGTTTGGTGTTAAGTAGCAGATATTACCATGCTAGCATGCTAAGCTAAAATAGTGTATATTGTAAACATACCTCCTTAATTGCCATTGTGAGTATGTTGCTATGCTAATATTAGCATTTAGCTCAGTGTGCTGTTAAGTACAGCCTCACAGAGCAGCTAGCATGGGTGTAGACTCTTAGTTTCAGCTTCTATCAGGAAAGATCAAAGTGTTTACTGTGTTGTATTATTCAGATCATTCAGTTACATCAGTAAAATCTTGAGCTGGTTCCACACTAAATTTAACAAGGGAATGTGTCTGTATACTGTTTGTTTTCTGAGCGCCACTGGCTTTTTTCAATTGTTTTCACTAAACAACTAGTAATAAAATGTAATAAACAAATAGTAATACAAAGCAAAGGGGCGATGCTATCTCTATCATACAACATGGTGAAATGCTGTCAAGATATTGCTGTCATAGAAACAAAACCCACACGCTGTGCTTTTTTGATCAAACTCCCTTTTTGATGCCAGTGCTCCTCTGCCAGAGAAAAAAGCTGTAGGGATATTCAGCCTCACTGAAGACAATGTGATAGTCCAACAGTGTGTCCAGTTTTGTGATAACTCTCTTTATAACTCAAATACCAGACTTCCTGCCATTCAGAATTAACTGCCAATTCAATTCAAATTGAACTAAATTATTCAAAGGATGAACTTCATTTGATCAGAGGGGCAAAGAATATACAGAGGCACTGTAAAAATAGATAAAGTTAAACAATAGAGACTGTCCATAAAAGGAACAATACTGAAGAAAAGCTGCACATTGTTATCTCAGTCCAGTGTGAGCTGGCTTTTAACTACCCATCATCTTGAAATAAAAGTATCCCTCTCCTATTAAGAAAGATTTAAAAGATATAAATGTACACAATAAAAGTGATAAATTAGATATTACATGCAGTACAGTGGTGCTTACAGACTGAACAGAAGGCTGTGGTTGTCGAATGTTGTTGACAGCCACAGAAACAAAAGATTGCATAAGTCTTGTAGTTTCTGATCTGCAATACTCTGCTTCTGTGACGCAAATCAAATTTCTGGTGAAGGGTGTGAGTTTGATCATTCAGATACATTCAAATATCTTATTTTAAAGAGGTCATTATAAAGTTGTGTGACTTATGTTCACTTTCTGTCAGACATTTTGCTGCAGTGTAGCCCCTAAACATTGTGGCTTTGGATTTTAATTTAAAAAAATCATCTTTTACTTTTGAGCCATCATTGTTCACAAACTTCATCTTCTGTTTTTCTTGTCCTGTCTTTTACACATAACTGCTACTGCTGAATGACATGTAGTGCCCTTGTGCACAGGAAGAAACCTAGTGAAACGTAAAACTTCAGGCACATTCAATCACAGTTTCTTTGGTAGAGTGTACTGTTTTAATTCAAGCTTCTCTACCATCTCTCCATTTCTGGCTTGGGACTTGCCTTTTGAACGTTTTGAAATCTTATGACACCATACTGTAATAGAGAACAATACATTTTGCTTTCATGTTGTATTCCTGCAGCAGATCCTCTTTGCATCACACAGCATTGTGTGTGCAGTGCATGGTCAGGTCCACATGGTCCTCTCCTCTGCTCTGGCTGGTCAGTAGAGCTTAGCAACCAGGGAGGAGGACAGCGAGATGAGAGAGTGGTTGGTAATGAAAAAACCTTCACCACATTATTGCTTCTTTGTGGGTCCCTGGGTTACTGGTCACAAGCATCTGAGACTACATTTACCCACACAATATGTCACTTATAACGTCTGTCAGTATAATGCAATGTATTGCCATTGAGTTACCTTTACTGGGTCCCCCAAAGTGGGAGGTTCTTCTATCTATTACAAGCTCTAATCTATGTTAAATTTTGAATTTCTTCTGCTCTATATTAAGTTGTGTAAACACATCTGTGATTAACATCGCCAAATTACCCCAGATTCACATCCCTTTGATTTTGCGCTCAACCCCTCCAACCTCCCAGGGTGTTCTGCATGCTTGACACAGCTGGAATCATAAAAAATGCATTCAGTGTATGTTCATCCCAAGCGGCCACTACCACAGCTGAGTGGAGATGGTAATGCAGGGAGTGCCTTAAGATGCAGCTTGGCCACTACAGCCTGTGCATCAATTATCAATTATCAGTTAGCCTCAATATCTTTTTCAAAAATCATACTATTTTTTTTTTTTTAATTCCATGTTATCTAATATATCTTGCATGTTGGCCTTTTTCACTGTTATATAGATCTATGGTCAACTTGTTTATCCAGGTCTACCCCAACTGTCCAGCCAGAGAAAAACACTACAGGAAACTGTGGAAAGCAATGCCAATGTTAATTCTTGTTTTGTACCAATACCATTTAGCAATAGTGAGACACTGTAGCATTCAGTCTGCCCAAAGGGTGTATTCTAACCGTCTGTCATGTAAACACAACAACAGCTCTTGGAAGGTAAACAGCTGTGAATGCTAATGTTAGCCATGCAGTACTGGCAAAAAACTTGCACATATTACCCTTAACTTGATTTACCAAAAAGAAATGCCAGTATTCAGTACTGCACATGGTGGTGATGAATGATATTAACATAACATTTCAGAAGGCTAGATGCAATCCCAGCTCTGATGACCTACATTAATATATGCATCCCAGTTCCTTAAGGCCAGACACAAAATTCACACACTTGTCTTTCTGCTGTCTTCACCTACACATCTGAGCACATGCACGCACAGACACATTTTCATACATATACTCTAGAGAGACATTAACGGCACATTAGAGGAAGCACAGGCACAGGCAGAGAGCTGCTTCATTACTGGTGGCATTTAGCAGGAGGACCCTTGCACCTTATCCAAGACAAATGCCAGCGTGAGGCACACAGTACTACCTATTACACACTGACATCTGTGGATAGGTTAATACAGTCCTTAAGTGGAGGAGATGCCCAGCTGCTCTTGATCACTTTGGCTTTCTCCACTTTTATTGGCCCATGTGGTGTGAGGGGTGGGAAAAGGCGCATGTGCAGGGCCAGTCATGCTCATGCTTGTTTTTATTCTGTATGTGTATGAAAAAGTTTTGTGACAGTATCCTCTTTGCCTTTGTGTGGGTGTAGATGGGAGTATTTTTTTCACATATAAAAGTGATAAAAAGAACTTACCTCAAAGGAAGAAAGAAGCAAAAAATAGATGACAAGCAACAGTGCAGCTTAATTGGATAACAGATTCTGAGCTCAGGAAGGAGGGGTAGGGTGTCAACTATTGAGAAGTCAGTTTATCCATAAAGCACATTTAAAACCTCAGATGAAATTATGAGATTGTTTGATTATAATCAAATAAAAATACAGGAATGAGAAAATAAGACGAAAGAGGGTGTAAGTAAATTAATAAAAGCATAGAATATCTGGATAAAATCATAAAACTTTTTAAAAAGGGAATAAAAGCGTGTACTATGATCTTCAAATCTTTGTCATAAAGGAATGATTTTAATTTTGCAAGAGATCTAAGATGGAAGAAGCTAGCGCTGACAGTAGAGTTGATTTGATTATCAAATTTTAATAAATGTAATAAAAAATAAAGTGCAAAAGAAATGAATGCACACTTACTTGGAAATCTGAGTGTAATGAGAAACGGAAAGAAGGTGGAAGGAAAAGATAAATATGTTTTGGTTTTTTTTGTTTTTTTTACAAACTGACATGTGCCACATAGTCTTAAGTGCTGAAGTTAAGTGCAAACTTGAGCAGGAGCAGAGTATAATCTGAGCTGGAGCAGTGACTTGTGACAAAAACTGAAAATGAAATAAAGATATAATTCTCTCAAACTTAAAGACCACGCTCTTGAATAAAGATAGGAAAATAATTCCATAGTTTCTATTTGTTTACACAATTCTAGCATAAACAGAGATGCTGTGATATTTGTAGTTAATGCTAAAATGTTGGTCTAGTATGCACAGTGGTGGAAATAAATGAAAGTACTGTGCTTAAAGCTACCCTGATATCGTGTTTCACAATGGCTCCCAATTCATTGGCATGAAAATTGATCAAAAGTCTCAGCAGGATCCCTCACACTTCCACAGCTTTGAGCCCATGGAGCATGAGTAGTAGAATCCTTCTCCTCTCAGCTGACAGCATTAGTGTCCGACATTCCCTCTGCTTTTGTATGAGAAAATGCTTTTTCGGCCACCGTACATCCCATGATGCAGCCAAAAACTGAGTGTGACCCTTACACCAAACAGCACCTCACATTTTACCACTTTCATGACGTAAACGCATTCAACACAAGGCAGAGACTGTACTTTTCTCCACCACATTTACTGTATTAGATTACTGTAGTTGTTAGTTACTTTGAAGATTATATTTATAACCATATCACTTTATAAGATATGATGCACTTATGAATTCCATACACTTCAATACCCCTGTAGTTCACCCTTTAAAATGATGAATGTAGAAGAGTTAGCTTTACTTAAATAAAGGATCTCAGTGTTTCTTCCACTACTTATTATACAGCATGTAGCCCCACGTTGCTTGAATCTCCACTGAAATCCAAGCTGTAAGATCACTAACAAGTGAGTTATTCCCTGTAGTTTCAAGTCAGCCATCTCCCAAGCTAATGAAGTTATCTGGGACCAGTTTTGTTCGCAGCATTAAATGTCAAATGCAAATTTTTCAAACCAGCTTGTACAGTGTAATAAGTCAAATTTGTGCACTTTGGGCCTGAAACAGTTGGATTATGCAGCACAAGCTGTTTAGGGGAATCTGCCATACATTTTAATGTGCTATTTGGCAGTATGTTAAAATGTGTGGGTGTTGCTATGTCTGAGCAAAACCAACATTTCATCATGATTGGAGGAGGCAGATGTGGGGCTGCAGGGCCCAAGTTGTTGTAGTTAAAGATGTCTTCTATGTTTCCTTAGACATCTATAATATGGGTGTAGATTTGCTTGAATTGGGAGTGAACTGTTCTGTATGAAAAATAGTAACACCCCCCTCTTCAGCCACCCTTGTTTCTTTTGCTCCTGTGCCCCGATGTCACTAGAAATCAACTATTACATTGTACCAGGACATCCCCAGGGATATATATATATATATATATATATATATATATATATATATATATATATATATATATAACAGGGAATCAAAGCAAACACGTCTGTAGGTAAAAGATTAAATTAGGGATTGTCAGTTTACTGCCTGAGGGTAAGGTAGCCTCTGGAGAGAGTTTTAAAAAAATGTCACGACTTGAAACTACATCCATGGCCCCAGTTAGCATGGCTTTGAAGGGCTGTGTGATGAGAGTGTAAATAATATAGGTGGTGTAAGAGTAGTTAATATATATGGAATGTAAAGAGGAAAAGAGAATTCTTAATACAGTGGAATATGAATACATGATGATCTTGATGAGATAAAAACTGGAGGTGGGAACCAGTGATGGGCTACTATGTGTGTAGAAATAAGTAAATAGTAAAAGTAAATAGATTCAGATTCAGCTGAGTGGATAGATGAGATGAACTGAGAGAATATGGGAGTTTGAATGAGGACAAAGCAAGAAACTATGAAACTAACGAATGAAGGATGTGGGTGACTAGGGGACAAGGACAGAAGTAGGCTGCTAATTGAGCATTCATTAATCTCTATTTAGTCACCAAGGCAACTCTCATCTCTGGCTTGGTGCACATGGGTGCCCAACATTAGTCTCCACTATATAAACTAATCTAAAACTATCTCCATAGCTCCTGTAAAGTTCACTAATCATAACATTGTAATTATTACTATTTTTGTCTGCAGGCACACATCAAATTTGTCATTTGGCCAGGTTCATATCTCAGATCTTAACTCCAATTGTAGTGCTTTGGACTGGAAAGCACATGTGACAAATTTGCATCCAGCATTTGTACATCAGCTTAAACCATTTGGAAATGCACTTATTCAGTCTCTCTCCAAATGAGAAGATTTGCCAGTCCATTCATCAAATACAAAGCTACAACCTGGAGACATTTAGCTTAGCTTAGCATAAAGCTAACCTGGCTCTGGCCAGTGGTTTAAAATCAGCCTACCAGCATCTCTAAAACTTGCTAATTAACACATTATTTCTTGTTTGTTTAATCTGCACAAAAGTCAATTTGTAGAAACTCTGGGATTTTACTGTACCTGATGAAATAGTCGATGGTAGAGGTGCTGGTAGGTGAACAGAGCTGAGCTAAGCTAACCATATCCTGACACCAGTATTGATATTCTCTGCTAACTCTGCTAAAACAAATAAGCTGGAATTAATTATTAAACTCCAAGCTGTTCATTTAATTTCTGAGCTTTTAGTACAACCTTGCGTCTTTTCCTACTATTTTCTGCTTTGTTGGAGATAACTACATAATCTCATCAGTGCTCAGCGAAACACAATACCAGTGCTTTTCAGAAATTATTGGTATATTCACACCATGTACAATTGTGTTTCATTCATATAAGTCACATTGCTTGGTTTGTGAGAATGAAGGGAGTTGAATATTGCCAGGCCTGTGTAACTGTATGTTTTCTAAAAATGGGTGTACTGTAATTAATTCATGATTTCTAAAAATATTAAAGCCTTCGTCATTCTTGAAATGATGACTTATGCTGTAAAAGATTGGACAAAATTGCAAGACGTTGCAATATTTGCATGGAAACTGTTTATCTCACATAAAAAAGTCCCCCGCATCCTGGAGTTTCCTGGAGGGGCTGATTAATGTTGGATGGAGTCATGTCTAACTTGTTTGTGTCAACGGGCTGGAAGAAGTTAAAGTTGCATGATTCTGCTGTGATGTTTGAACGAGGAGTCTGATTCAGCGTCTTAATCATGCTTCCTCGGGCATGACCCTCCACCCCTTACCACCACCCCCCAACACAGAAATAACCATCCGCTTCTTCATGCCTTCTGTTGACTCTCAAGATGATAGTCACACAAACAGAGACATGCACAAACGTGGTCGTTGTAACACATCTACACACAAAACACGGGTGGACAGACACAAAGGCAGACTTACTCTATGTGCTCCACACACATACACCCTCCCTCACTTTTCTCTAAATGATTTATCTGCTCTGATTTGGGAGAAATGATTCTCCGTAATGAAACAGACAGAGAAGATGATTTTTTTATTCATCTCGGGACAAAGCAGGCCGTGGCCCTTCTCTTCATGGTAGACAGCTCGTATAAACACCTCCAATGAGTTTGGAGTTTTCCCATTACCCCCTCACACCCTCTCATCATCTCCTCTCTGGATTCGGCATGCTCGGACAGACAGTCCATCTAATGAAGCCCTGAAAATTCATCGTGCAGCGCCTCGAAGAAGCTCGCCGAGAATCTTTCTGTCACCATACTCTCCTTAATCAATTTACAGGTCGTGAGCTGCGGGCTTAGCTAGATGATTATTGTTATGGCGAGGCGGGCGTGCTCGTCGCTCGCTTGTCTAACCTCGCTAACACCTCCAGAGCAGGCGGCCAGATTGAACGATAAAGTCGTCTCGGCAAACCCATCCTGATTTAGAGCCCCTCGTAAAATTGATACTTATTTTTCTCTTCTCCGGCGCTCACTGAAGTGCGATATCATAAACTGCTCCTCCTCTCCTTTTTTTTCCTTCTCATTCAGAGATTTAAGGCTCTGGGTCAGGGAGGTCACTGAGCAGGGCTCTCTCAATGTCAGCGATCATCAAGAGACTGCCTCTGAAGTCTGGAATTCTATTCAGTTGAGGGTGAAAAAAAAAAAAAACAACAAAAAAGGCTGGCAATCCAAGTCTGAGTCACTGCCAGCCCTAAAAAATAGACCAGTGACGGATGCATGAGGTGGGTTCTTTGAGTGCTTTGAACAATTTTCATTTTCGTGAGACTTAAGTGGATATTCGGGGCCTTGTGACCCTCCCTCTTTTCTTTCTCTGTCTTTTCGACATTCAGCCGCTCACACTGAGAGACACACTGACACACAGAAGATAGGCTTTGTGCTTCTCTGTGTTATTATCTCCCCTGTTAGTAAGCTGGTTATATGAGCTGCAATGCTAGAGTGGGTCAAAAGCTGTCATACCTTTCCAAAGTGATTGACAGAAACACATACACACACACACACAGCACTATAAAATAATACTGCATTGTGACTAAAGAAGAAAGATTTCCAGACATATTGCATATTCAGGATATATCTGTATATCTCCACAAGAAAACAAAATTATAAAACAAGTAAATATAATATAAAACTCTTCCACCAAACTGCTTTACATGGATATAAGCACTGTGATAGATGATTCCTCCAGATTACTCCGTGCACTGGCGTCCACACTCCCTCTGGGCCGTGTGTTTCAGTGTTATGTTGAGGACGTGTGCATGTGTAATGCAGTGGAAGAGACATGACCTGGGCTCTTACACTTGAGATAACGAAGGTTTGGAAGAGGCCAGGGACATCTAAATCTATTTTTTATCTAACCGCTTTTAATTGCATGGGTGCGTCCTGTAACAAATTTCTACCTAAGTGCTCTACATATACTCTTATGGCCATTAACTCCAGTTTATGTATAAACGTCTGAAAACCACAACTTTTAATATCACTGCTAGGTGGGTTTATTTTTATCATGACATCTTTACTAATTTGTATTTATCAAATTACTGTGGTATAGAAAAATTATAGACAAATTTTAGTCAGGGTTTATTCAGGGCTTCTGCAGTGTTCACCAAATTAAACTGAAGACTTAAAAAAAGCTGTTTTAATACAGCAGAAAATGCAGTTTAGTGGCTTTTTCAGTCATGCTGATCAAAGACTGACAGAAAACAAAACAATAAAGCCTAGAATTATTTATTAAGCACAGAAATTAACATCAGAGTTGTGTCTGCTGCCAACTGAATATAGTTTATATAATTCCAAGTAATATAATCAATCTATTAACATGACCTGAACTGAAGATTTCTAAAAAGGCCTATGATTACAGTCAATCTGGATGATGTGACATTCACATTTCTTGTTTAAAAGTCACAGAGCTCAAGTAAAATACTGCAAAAAATAGTAAAACTATCCCAAAGAGACACAAAAGGACAAAGAGATGCAAAACAACCACAGACGATACTTTTACATTGTTTGTAGTGATTTTGTGTCAGTGGAAAATTATCAATTGACACATTGTGTTGATGAGCAACTTAGTTACTATGACAAAAAAAACATATTTAATTTAATATGTTAAACACTGCATTCAGTGCAGACCTGTAGATGGCCTGTGTGTAATTTCTTTAGCTAATGTAAGCTTTGCTTCATTTGTTGTAACAAATAATCACCTCACTGCATACTTCTACATCATTATTTTCACACAGTTTCACATGAGATCAGGATTAACTTTTTCTGCCTCATGAAATCCAACACAATCCCCATTTGCTTGTGTTTAATGTTACCAGGAGAAAAAATAGGCAAGAAGAATTTCTTAGAGTTTCTTCTATTGCACGTGTCTGGCCTGTGGTGTGAGTAGGCATTACATGTGGGCAGTTAGGACAAAGATGTGGAAACATTAAGTCTTGATAAACTGAATTAATTTGAGTCCAGGTTTTCCAGGCAGCTACCTCCGGCTATCTTGTGAACTTCATGGTTGCATCTGTGAAGAAGACAGCACATTAATCTGAACTGCAGTCACTGCAGTCGACTGTCTGGCTGTATGGTATGACCTTTTTCTTTAACAGGCAATGATAACAGCTTTTCAAGTAGTTAATGTCTTTTATTATTCTTTCTCAGTAATGCACAGTTCTAAAAGAACAGGATGTTTCAAACAAGTCTTGAAGAAAAAAAACTGATTCAAATCACCCATAAGCCCCAAGCTTTATTATTTTTTTATTTAAAAATTATCAAGGCAAAAATGTCAGGAAAAATCAGGGAATCAGTATTGACTTTGAGTGACATTTGTGAGGAGAAACTGCTTGTATAATTACAACATGCACAGAAGCTGCAAATCATTTGTACCTTACACACCCGTTCTTTTTTTTTTCTCTTTATCTTTCTTTCTCTTTCCTCTTCATGATTCCCCTCATCCCTGTGTGTTCTTTTCAATATTTAATTGGCTTGCTTTTACATAACCAGTGTACAGGCAAGGTGTGCATGTTCTTGCATTTCTATCTTTGTGAGCACCAATTAGAGTTGTAGAAGTGGAGTGAGGGCATTTGTAATAACATTGTGTCAGTGCAGGTCTTCACAAGTACAAAAGTACAAGTGCATATGTGTGTGGGTGAGGAGGGTGACACGGTGGCTGTCATCTGCTTGAAGTGAGGAGGAGAGCACACACACACCTTGACTTCTGACTTTCAGATCTGTTCCTATTTACATTTTCTTCTTACTTCTTATTTTCTTCTTCTTCTTTTCTCACTGTTTCTCTCTGCTGTTTTTTTCCTCCTCTTTCAGGATCTCATCTGTTTGTTTGAGGCCAGGTATTTTCAAAGCTCTTGTTGAAGTGAGAAGAAAGGCAGAGTTTTGCCCACTACAAAACAGCGAGCGCCCTGCTCCTGTATGAAATCTTGTGGGCTTACTGAGGAGCTTTGTGTTTTGACAGGTAGGAGGAGCTGTGTTTTGCTGAAGCGCCTGGTCTGGGCAGGTTGGTAGATAGAAGAGACACGGGGAAGAGTTTTGCTTTGCTTTGACATTAAGTTTCATGCAGTGAGCTTTTACTCTTTTCTCAGCCTTTTATTTTAAAAAACGAATGCTTTCTGGAAAATGTACTTGAGTAAGATGAAACGACTGATACCTCACGTTCATGCAGGCCACATGTATGTAGGCTTACGCCAGCACCATAGGCGTTATAGCTCTGCTCTATAAACACGCACATCCACAAAACTGTCCTTCATGTGCTTGTTTGCAGGCTCCGAAGCAAAGAAATATTGAGATAATATGTAGAGTAATACTGACCATGACAAGCTGTGGGGGTGACTTGTGGTCAGAGGAAGAAAAAATCAATAGAAGATATGGAAACTGTAGACAAGAATAAAATAGCGATACCATCACTCATGAAATGCTTGGAAATAAGGCCGGGCAGATAAAACATTTTGTATACCCCCAGCTGCAAAGCAAATCCCAAACATACAACACCGCCGCATATAGCATTTTATGATGATAAAAAACAGATAGGATCCACAAATTGAATATATTCCTTTCCTCTGAATGGAGTAATCTCCAGCTGCAATCCAACATCTTACATTAAGAGCTCCTCTACTCAAGTGATATGAGATGCTTACAGTCAGCATGGATAAAAGGCATGTTTAGTACAACACTTGCAGAGGGCTCATTGAGATCCCTGCACACCAAACACAAACGAACGCTCTGGAAAAATGATTTGCTCTTGACATGTTGAGAGTGCCAAGCAATTACAAACAACATTAAAAATGTAATGAACCGTATTTGCTTCTGGGCCAGGAGAGAAAGAGAAAAAGAGAGAGAGAGAGACTGGTGTGAAGGATGGTGAGAGAGAAGAGGACTTGATAGATTTGTGTGGAAAACTGAATCAAAGAGGTGTAGCGAGGCAAGGGAGAGGAGGAAGAACATGAGGGAAGAAAGTAGAGCAGCGAGAAAGACACAAAGATGGAGAGATGTTGAGAGAATCTGTGCCGCTCTCTGAGGTGAATGTTTGGAGTCTACACAGAACGCAAGATCTCCTGTAACAGAGTAATAATAAAGGCGCCTGCAGACACTGGGGGAAATTGGATTTTTACAGCAGCTCGTCAAATATAATTAAAAGTTTGGGATATACAGAGTGGCACCAGTAAGATTTAGACAGGAGAGGTTGCTCTGTGACAACCTCCGTTTCCGGTGAGAGGAGTGTGAAACACCTCAAGTCAAGGCGGATGCAGATGTTGGCTAATTGGACTAAGCTGGACTGAGTCAGTTCCAGTCCATTTGTCCCCTGATCCAGTAGCTGCCTGTTATTCTCATTAGGATTTGTTATAACACAGGATCATTACTGACCTTTGAACAGCAACTTGACTGAAATTCTTAGCACAGGGTCTTTTACTTGGGTCACTAATAACAACTGAACCGCCTCCATTACAACTGATCAGAATCCATCCACTGATGAAGACCATGAGATAAATAAAAATAAATAGTAAGTAAGTAGTGACCTTGAGCTAAGATTTTTTTGGTCAAAATATAAAATTGTTAGATACTTATGATGGGAATTGGAACACTGATACACGCACAAGTGAAGAAATAATAAGAAACAAAAAAGTTGAAAAATGGCTGATGAATTTGAACAAATGGTAAAAACTACAATACGCTGTGAGAGTTTAGTAGTTTGGTATTTGAAGAGACTGTGTGGCTTCGCTCTGCTCTTCTCTGCCGGATGCCTGCTCTCCTAGCTGTTGTTAAAACAATGGTTCATACATGTGCTGAGGTCACACATGGCCCAGT
This sequence comes from Lates calcarifer, assembly GCF_001640805.2. Lineage (NCBI taxonomy): Eukaryota > Metazoa > Chordata > Actinopteri > Centropomidae > Lates > Lates calcarifer. Next base: position 35,324 of record NW_026118030.1, read on the forward strand.
GCAGTGCCAGAGTTCACTTGAAGTTTGTTTCACTCTGAAGAAGTTTACTCACCTCCAGCTCTCTGCAGAGCCCTCAATACCCTCATCTCTCTCTCTGTCCTCTGTCTCATCCAATTTTAGCTCTTTCCCATTTCTGCACAGATTGGAGAAAGTAAATTCGTACTTTCTTGATGATTGTCGCTTTATGTTTTGGTACAGGAGACTGTAATCTTGTGGGATTTTGGTGGTTGTCTTGCAACAGGACTGTAATCATGGCCCTACCTTGTGTTGTGTCTCTGTGTTTACTCTGCTGCTGAGTATGTGTCCTGCTCTTCCTGTCAGAACTAAGTTAATGTGTAGATTTCAGGAAGTCTTCAGGTTTGTCCACAACATAAACACAACCTGGAACCATCTGTATTTTTAAAATTTTATTTATCACCTTCATTTTTCATTAACTTAAAAACAATTTTTATTTCATTATGTAATCGCTCTATACTGTATTTAACAAGGTATAAATGGCTGGTGTAGGTGGATGCATGACTTAAACATATGTCCTATATCCTATGGGAGATATTAAAGGCGTGGAACAAGAATAGTAGGAGTTGCAGCTGAAAAATGAAATGAGCTGTATGGTGTCATGTAATAAGAAATGCTCAGATGAGAGAGAGCAAAATTGGGAGAGATGTAACAAAGAACTCTGCTTCTCAGAGAGAGAAACATCATAGGGAGAGAGTGTGAAACAATAGGGGAAAGAGCATGTGTCAAGGATCTAGGAGAGACAAGATATTTTTCCCCCCATCAGATGACACTCAGATCTAATTCAGTCATTTGTCAGCCACACAGGCAGTATGGCTGGCTAATGGACTGGGAAGGCATGAGAGACACCAGCTCAGGGAATCCCTCTGTTGTTATCTGCAGCAGACATTATCAGACCTACTTACTGAGAGAGCTGGCTGACAACAGAGCTGACACCAGGAATGGATCTAAATGGCCAATAATTTAAG
>NW_026118031.1:0-30693 GCF_001640805.2 Lates calcarifer
TTTTGTATTATCTATTGTATTCTTAGCCATGGACGTAATATTAGTTCTCATTTTATTGGTTAAACTGCATCAAGTACAATATGTTATTATATAATAATAGGGAATCTTGCTCTTAAGTGACAGATGTGTGTGGCTCTTAAAAGAGCCGTTGTGTTGATTGGTATCAGGCGAATTTAAGCCCTCTCTCCGCGGATACGGCGGGCCAACTGGATGTCTTTGGGCATGATGGTGACCCTCTTGGCGTGGATGGCGCACAGGTTGGTGTCCTCGAACAGGCCAACCAGATAAGCCTCGCTGGCCTCCTGCAGAGCCATGACAGCGGAGCTCTGGAAGCGCAGATCGGTCTTGAAGTCCTGAGCGATCTCTCTGACCAGACGCTGGAAGGGCAGCTTACGGATCAACAGCTCGGTAGATTTCTGGTAGCGACGGATCTCTCGGAGAGCCACGGTACCGGGTCTGTAACGGTGAGGCTTCTTGACGCCGCCCGTGGCCGGGGCGCTCTTACGAGCAGCTTTGGTGGCCAGCTGCTTCCTGGGGGCTTTGCCTCCAGTAGATTTACGAGCAGTCTGCTTGGTTCTTGCCATTTTCCTTTCTTTGAACAGGAGAAAAGTGTATAGCGAAGAGAAGGGACTCGTTTCTCTTAAACCGAGGGACCGGCCGTGGAGTCGGTGACGCTGCTTTAGACCTTCCGGGTCCTGATTGGTTAGGGGCTCTTTCTGGGAGCTCAGCTCCGCCTAAAGCAGCCGACCCACCGCCTGAACCTCCGCTGCTTATTGGAGAAAAGTCTTTTCAAAATGTCCGCCAAAACTCGGGCGGGCCGCCCCTCTTCTCTGATTGGTTAGAGAGGAACTGTCACGCGCTCTGCTACGCCAGGGAAACACATGAGTAAAGTGCAGGGTCGGTCTTTTATTATAAGATTGCTATCTATTTTGTAAATCCCAGCGGGTAAACTTTATTGTGTATAAGACAGAGAAAGAAAGGTTTTTGAATTTTATTTTACCTAATATTTTAGATTTATTTCCAGTGAGATATCATAGTTTATTGTGATTTTACTGTTTTGAACATTGCTGCTACTTCTCTGGTAACAACAGTAAAGCTGTATCTTAAAATAAATTAATTCTAATCCTGTTCTGAATTTATTTTTCTTAAGTGATAATATAATATAAAATAATAATAATGGAAATCAGCTGCTATTTTATTATCCCTGCACAATCAGAATCCTTCATTACGAAGTAGTGGCTTCATCCTGAATTTGAGGATTTATTGCATCTATGTGATTTTAGTTTTTGGTGAACCTTGGGCCTTTTCCCTTTGTGTTGTTATTCACTAGACTTGAGCTCAGTAAGGGGTGTTGTAAAGCTGATGTGCAGATTAGTTATTGATGATTAGTCGGCATTTACCTTTCTCATAAGAAATGAATCAATATCTAAAATAGAGAAAAACGGGAAACAGCTCTGTAGTGAAAGAGTGTGTGGCTCTTAAAAGAGCCTTTGTTTAAGATGTTCAATATGTCGCCAGCTCACTTCTTCTTGGGTGCAGCCTTCTTGGCTTTGGGCTTGGGTGCAGCCTTCTTGGCGGCAGCCTTCTTAGGGCAGCGGCCTTCTTTGCCTTGGCTTTGTAACCTTCTTGGGGCTCTTGGCGGCCTTTCTTAGCGGGTTTGGCGGCCTTCTTTGGGCTCTTAGCCTGCTTCTTGGCCGCTGGCTTCTTGGGCTTCTTCGGAGACTTCTTAGCGGAAGCCGCCTTCTTGGCCGCTGCAGGTTTCTTGGCGGCGGGCTTCTTGGCTTTAGGAGCGGCTTTCTTGCGGGCTTCTTCGCCTTGGTTTCAACCTTTTTGGCCAGTTTGAAGGAGCCGGAGGCCCCGACCCCCTTGACTTGGATTAGGGCCCCCTTGGTCACCAGGTTCTTGAGAGTAGTCCTGACACGGGCTTTGTTCTTCTCCACATCGTAGCCTCCGGCAGCCAAAAGACTTCCTCAGGGCGGCTGCTGAAACGCCACTGCGCTCCTTGGATGCGCCCACAGCCTTGACGATGAGCTCCCCGAGGCTGGGACCAGTCCTCTTGGGCTTGGCGGCCTTCTTCTTGGCGGGTTTAGCCGGAGCGGCGGCTGGAGCTGCTGCTGGTGCGACTTCTGCCATTTTTTTCTTTCCTTAGCTGTGTTCCTGTTCACGTTGAGACGAGAGCCAGAGTGTGAGGGAATCCGCAGCAGGAGGCGGTACTTGAACACACCGTGAGAGCCGTGGAGACTCAATCAGCCCGGAGCTCCTCCGTGCAGTCTGAACAGCGGACACTTGTGTTTTCTCCTCACCGATAAAACACTGGAAAATCGCCGTGGGAGCAGCGCTGCAGACAGACAGCGAAGGGAGCCGACAGCGACCGCGTGTCTCTTCATATTGAAGCCGGTCAGAGCTCTGAGGGTCTCTGTGTTTGGTTTGTGGAGCCTCCAAACCTCGCCTGTTCACCGCGTTAAACCCGCGCTGCTCCACGGCTTTTCCTACTCACTTCTCCCCTAAAATGCTTTAAAAATGCACCACAGATCCACTAAAAATCGGTTTTCCCGCTGGCTCAGATGTCCCTTTAGGGACTGGGAGTAAAAACAATCATCTATTGATGATCGGTTTGTAATAAACTGAAGCTGATCTGGTGGCAGCAAACACACTGGTGATGGCCGAGGCTCGGGTCGAAGCACAGCCAGACTTTTTGTCAGAACCAGTTTATATCTTTAGTGTAACAGATGACATGATCACACTAATCAATATATCACTAATCAATATATTAATAATGAGTTGTAAATGAAATCAACAGGTGAATACTGTGTCTCAGGGGAATTAAAGGCTGCCCATGAAACAACATAAAGGACCTCAGACTCTTTATAAATGATGAAATGTAAAGTTTGGATCCAGGAGGCAGACCCCTTCTCCACATGTAAGATTAAGTCTAAAATTGACAGTTAGAGCTGGCTCAGGCTTGTCTTGAACTGTGACTAAAACCTTAGCCGAGGCTGCCCTGGGATTTCCCATGATGCACCATTCATATCTCAAAAATACATCTTACTAACTCGGCTTCTCCTCCCTGCTCTTGTCTCTTCCTGTTACTCTAATATTATTATTATTGTCATTATTATTTTTTATTATACTTTCTGTGAATGAGTATGATATATATTAATCTGAAGATATCCCTCATGGAGCAAGTATATACTGTGGTTTTATTTAATTAATATGAAAATGAAGTCTATAGTCTTTGACCTTTACTCTTTTTCAGCATCTGCTTCTGCTGTCATTTACTCAGGAGTGTTATTAAAACTAATTTAATGATCCAGACTAAAACTAAAAACATTGCAATAATGGGAACTATGACAATACCAATACACCATATCCCTTTTTTGGCAAAACATAATTTAGCACAACAGATGTATTTATGTAAAAATCAAACTATCTACTGATACTGATCTGTTATTATTACAATTGATTTTTTTAAAATGTTCAAACTAAATTTAATTGTGTTATAAATTAATTTCAGTTCCTTACAAAAACCTCTCTTTTTTTGACATATTGGGTAATACCTGTTCACTGGTGGAAGAGTTGCCACCCAGACTATGCTGGCGCTCAGCATAGACGCTCTCAGGAAGGACAGACACGACCACACCCTCATAAATGGAGAATGCATGGAAACTGTCAACACCTTCAGGTTCCTGGGCACCCACATCTCAGCCAATAACTCCTGGACTGACAACACCAAGGCCCTAGTGAAGAAGCCCCGCATGTCATCAGGAAAAACAATCTGGACAAAAAGCTGCTGATGGCCTTCTATCACTCCTCTATGGTGAGTGTACTGACATACTGTATGGGTGTGTGGCATACAAGCTCCACAGCTAAGGACAGGAAGGCTGTGCAGAGGGTCATCAACACTGGCTGCCCTCTGCCCTCCCTGTTGCCTCAGGAAAACTAGGGCCATCCCCTCACATCCCACCCACCACCTGTTTGACCTGTTGCCCTCTGGATGGCGCAGGTCAATCAAGTCTCACACCACCAGACTGACTGGGCCATACAGACTGCAAACAATCACTGAACCCCACCCCTACAACTCTCTCACACACAGAACCACATTATTCAACCCACCTTGTGCAACTTAAAGTGTCCTGGTTTCATTTTTGCACAAAGTTGTGTTTTTTCTGTCTACTGTGTAAACTTTTGCATTATATTTTGTATTTTATTGTTTATACATTCTTTATACTAATGTTTATTAAAGTGTGAATTCATACATTTCTGTGCTACGAACAGGAATTCAGCTCTCTAGATGATGTGGGTGGCTCTTAAAAGAGCCGTTGTGTTGTGAGATGGACGAACAGATTTAACCTCCGAAGCCGTACAGAGTGCGGCCCTGTCTCTTCAGAGCGTACACTACATCCATGGCGGTCACGGTCTTCCTCTTAGCGTGCTCGGTGTAGGTGACGGCATCACGGATCACGTTCTCCAGGAATACTTTGAGCACACCGCGAGTCTCCTCGTAGATGAGACCAGAGATACGCTTGACACCACCACGACGAGCCAGACGGCGGATGGCGGGTTTGGTGATTCCCTGAATGTTATCACGGAGGACTTTACGGTGACGCTTGGCGCCTCCTTTCCCAAGACCCTTACCTCCTTTTCCGCGACCACTCATATTTACTAGACAGAAAAAAAATGATACCAACACTGCCCCTTGTGTCGATATTTGAACCTTATTTGCGGACGTGACTGAGGACCACAGGCTGTCTTGCGCGGCAACAGAAAACGAGAAACCATGACGTCAACCCTTTGTTTTGCGAGTAGAAGCAGGAAATAATGGATTGGTGGATAATTTTTGTAATGTGTGACTTAGGAAGTCTTTCTCTTTCAAGTATCCTGCTTGAATATTGTGAATTAAGATGTGAGTAAGTATCACGCTGATATCAGGTGATTCAGAGTCAAAATAGTCTGATATATCTGATCATGTTGATAGTAAAACCTCTTCAGTATAAAGCACTAAAAAGCAGGCACTGTGGTTGAGCAGAGCTCCACAATGATTTTCATTCCCTGTACAGTACAGTACGGGCACATGGACAAAGTTACTCCATGTTTTCTCTGTGAGAACCTGAAGCCTCCTGTCCAACAAGTACGATAAAACTAACACGGTGTAACCATTATGGTGAAGGTAGGGTTCATACGCTTTATATTCCCATTATTAAAGGGATGTAATAGCGCTATGTTATAAATCTATCCCCTTACACGCATTGCTTCGGCACTGAACCATTTCAAACCGGCAACATGTTAGCGTACTCAAACTTAGTTCTGGCTTAATGCAGTCTGCTCTGTATGTTGTATGAACACATATTAAAAGTGCTTGTAGAACAGACATGTGTCCCGCTTAGACTTTGAATTAAATACAAGGGAAATGTACTCTTAAGTGACAGATGTATGGCTCTTAAAAGAGCCGTTGTGTGTTGATTGGTATCAGGCAAATTTAAGCCCTCTCTCCGCGGATACGGCGGGCCAGCTGGATGTCCTTGGGCATGATAGTGACTCTCTTGGCGTGGATGGCGCACAGGTTGGTGTCCTCGAACAGGCCAACCAGATAAGCCTCGCTGGCCTCCTGCAGAGCCATGACAGCGGAGCTCTGGAAGCGCAGATCGGTCTTGAAGTCCTGAGCGATCTCTCTGACCAGACGCTGGAAGGGCAGCTTACGGATCAGCAGCTCGGTGGATTTCTGGTAGCGACGGATCTCTCGGAGAGCCACGGTACCGGGCCTGTAACGGTGAGGCTTCTTGACGCCGCCCGTGGCCGGGGCGCTCTTACGAGCAGCCTTGGTGGCCAGCTGCTTCCTGGGAGCTTTGCCTCCAGTAGACTTACGTGCGGTTTGCTTAGTTCTTGCCATTGTTTATAACGGTTCTCTTTTCAATGAACACGATGGAGAAGAGGCGGCTTGCCTCTCTTTATAGTTGATGCCGGAGTGCTGCTAACGCTGATTGGTCCAATGTATACACGTGATGTAACCGAACAGCTATTGGTCAAAAGAAATGTGAAAATTCAAACTGACCTCATCTCAGGGCGGTTACTCAGTAATAGATTGTTGAGTAAGTTTTAAACGCTTTGAACAATCACAGTTATGTTTTACAAATATAAGTGCAATGAAATTACTTAAATAATATAAATAATTAGACTGGTAGGTGGGGAAAATGGTAAAAGTATATGTCTAAAAATAACCTGACATAAAGGCTGTAGTTTTTAATGTGTGTAACTAGATACATGACATAACCACAATAGAGCATCTTTCTATAACTAAGATTTTTATGTAAAAAAGTAAGCTGTAGTAAAGAGGTAATTCAATCTATAATGTCAAAAAAAATGTATGTAAATCGGTTTCAGAGTTTATAAACATTGAACTGATATTGTAACGTGAAAGGTGAATCAAAGTCAAAGTCTGCTTTATTGTCAATTCTGCCATATCTACGACCCATGGTGCAGCAAGGAAAACACTCAAAAATAGTTTATACATAGCAAAATATTTAAAAAATAAATATTAAAAAATAAACATCTACAACACAACAAGTCCATAAATACAGACTTAAGGCACATAACAGGTTAAAGTAGCAAATTTTAGTGCAAATGTAGTGTGAATAAGGCTGAAGCATTGGTCTGAATGTGTTAAATAATAATATGCTACCACTTTCTACCTCTATTCAACTCCATTTTAGAAAGAAATACTGTTAATCCCAGTATATTTATTGTAAAGCTAGTTATTTGGTTCATTTGAATTTGAAACACAATTACTAAAGATTAAATAAGCAGTTCCTGATCGTTTGGGTATATGACCCTTACAAAAGTACATTTATTATTTGAATTATTTGAGTGACATAAGTTTCTGCTTTGTTTTTTTTTTTTTTTACTCAATTTCATTGGGAAACAATAAGCCTCTTGTACTTGACTTATTCAGCCCCTACTGAATAGTAACATACATAAAAACTATGAGATTTATGTTATTACTTATTACTAGTGATCGTTATGTTATAACATTTAGGAAGTAGTAAATTATAGTAACTAACGTTGTTGCCATATATTCTCAGTATAAAAGACGATGTATTTTTAATATAGAATGAGCGCATATTCCCTAAACAGGAAAGTTTGTCTTTGTAGACAGAGTGGGTGGCTCTTAAAAGAGCCTTTGATTTATTGTATTAACGCTGCAGAGCTGTTTACTTGGAGCTGGTGTACTTGGTGACAGCCTTGGTGCCCTCAGACACGGCGTGCTTAGCCAGCTCACCGGGCAGCAGCAGGCGGACAGCGGTCTGGATCTCCCTGGAGGTGATGGTGGAGCGCTTGTTGTAGTGAGCCAGACGAGAGGCCTCACCGGCGATACGCTCAAAGATATCGCTTACGAAGGAGTTCATGATGCTCATGGCCTTGGAAGAGATTCCGGTGTCAGGGTGGACCTGCTTCAGCACCTTGTACACGTAGATGGCATAACTCTCCCTCCTTGTCTTTCTCTTCTTCTTGCCGCCCTTGCCGGGGCCTTGGTAACGGCTTTCTTAGAGCCCTTCTTGGGTGCTGTCTTTGCTGGTTCTCCTGGCATGGTTGAGGTTAATCGATGTCAAGCAACTATGGAATCTTTAGGCTGCGCCGGCTTTACTTGAACACACGATTTGCAAATATTACTGTGTTGTCCCCACTCTGCTATTGGCTGGATTTTTATTGCGTCAAATAGCACATGCAAGCGGAAGTCTCACAGCAATACGTGGGCGTGGTGTTGGGCTGTTGACAGGGAAGGGAGATGTAATTTAACCTCAATATATCGGGACAGAAAACGTATTTTTGATTGTTTTACGATGCATCAACTAAAATACAATGCCACAAGCATGGAACCTCCCTTTAGATAAATTCAACTGAATTTGTGTGCTTTGAATAGACGATAGTTAATACTATATTGGTGGTATAACTGTGTTGTGCATAGTTATCACTTGTTTCAGTCGTGGGAAATCGTCAGCTTATTTCTTCCTGACAAGTACTTACGCCAATTCTGTTCTGGATGTAAATTCCTAACCCCAATCCTGGTGTTATATTAACATTCTTATCTGTCTATGTGTGTACTTTCACATGTGAAGTCTGCTAAGACTGAGTGATTTACATCAAATAAACATAAGTCAAAAGATGTTGATGAAATAACGGCTGCTATGAAATCTACCGAATAACAAAGGAGAAGAAAAGTATGTGTTTCATTTGCATTAAAAACATAGCAATGCTCTCCGAGGTTTTAACCGCACTTCCCTTCACCAACTGAAGGATTGGCTCAAGTCCATAAACCGTTGTAAGACTTTCGAGTGCAGTTTGACGCAATGAAAATCCAGCCAATAGTGGAGTGGGGACAGCACAGCAACATTTGTATCTCGTGTGTTCAAGTAAAGCCGGTGCACAGCACCGTGGTCACAGTTGTTTGACAACACCAAACTCTAACCATGCCCGGAGAACCAGCGAAGGCAGCGCCCAAGAAGGGTTCCAAGAAAGCCGTCACTAAGACTGCCGGTAAGGGTGGGAAGAAAAGGAGAAAGACCAGGAAGGAAAGCTATGCTATCTACGTATACAAGGTGCTGAAGCAGGTCCACCCTGACACCGGAATCTCTTCCAAAGCCATGAGCATCATGAACTCCTTCGTGAGCGACATCTTTGAGCGTATCGCCGGTGAGGCCTCTCGTCTGGCTCACTACAACAAGCGCTCCACCATCACCTCTAGGGAGATCCAGACCGCTGTCCGCCTGCTGCTGCCCGGTGAGCTGGCTAAGCACGCCGTGTCTGAGGGCACCAAGGCTGTTACCAAGTACACCAGCTCCAAGTAAACAGCTCTGCAGCGTTAATACAATAAACCAAAGGCTCTTTTAAGAGCCACCCACTCTGTCTACAAAGGCAAACCTTCCTTAGTTTAGTATCTGAATACTCACTGAGAATTAAAACTTACTTAAATTTTTTTTATTCTATTTCTTTCTTCTTTTTTTTTTTCTTTTTTTTTTTTTTTAAGCAAACAACAACGAAAGCATAGCAAAGTGCAAGAAGTATTAGAGTATTAGAAGTTAAGTGCTGTTTGTAGGTCATAGTAGCCGAATTGAGTACTAATTATTAGTCCTCCAGCTCCAAGTAAACCCCTCCGCTCTTAAGAGCCACCCACTCTGTCTGCAAAGGCAGATTTCGTTTTCTATTTTTTTCGTCATTTTATTTTATGGGGAGAAAAGAAATAGACGTAATACATATTTGCAACGTGCAGTCATCTGTGTGATCAAGATACATCTTATATATTTGCAGTTTTTGAGGTACATTCAACTGTATAGCAGTTTCAACAAAAACATACAAGGTATGCAAGAGCATAAGTATAATAAGTATGTATGTGTAAAGTAGGAATAATGAAACATTACTCTCTAGATGATGTGGGTGGCTCTTAAAAGAGCCTTTGGGTTGTTGTGAGATGAACTAACAGGTTTAACCTCCGAAGCCGTACAGAGTGCGGCCCTGTCTCTTCAGAGCGTACACTACATCCATGGCGGTCACGGTCTTCCTCTTAGCGTGCTCGGTGTAGGTGACGGCGTCACGGATCACGTTCTCCAGGAACACCTTAAGCACACCGCGAGTCTCCTCGTAGATGAGACCAGAGATACGTTTCACTCCGCCACGGCGAGCCAGACGGCGGATGGCGGGTTTGGTGATTCCCTGGATGTTATCACGGAGAACTTTACGGTGACGCTTAGCGCCTCCTTTCCCGAGTCCTTTACCACCTTTTCCGCGACCACTCATTTTGCTTGAATGATGCTTCTTTCGAAAGTGAATGCGTCTGAAAGTAGGGCATTGGATTTAAACCGCTTATACGAACGTAAGTGAAAACAGAGGCACCATGTTCCTCTTTTCAAGCTAGAGCCTGTGAGCGACAGCATTTCCAGTTGAAATTCCTTCAAAATAAAAGTAAAACATTAACACCTGACAATTCTATTGACCTCTAATATTCACCCGGGCACCAACACTTTTTTTCCATACTGTTTTGATTTGTGCAGTTGGGTATCAGTACCAGGGGTTGGTGCGATTTACTTCAATCCTACTGGATATTCGGATGTGAAATTTATGTTTAGTAAAGTTTAAATTGAAGCCCGTGCAACAGATGACGTTCAGGGTGATCTGTCCTTATGGTACAGTTAACATCTTAAGCTGTGGACACATCGAAGAGCCATACACATTTCTTTTTTTTATCACAAAGATCTAATTCTTGCACCACATCAGCTATTTTCGTTGTTTTCAAAAACTCAGCTTCTCAAGTCAAGTCAAATTTTATTTATATAGCGCCAATTCACAACAGAAGTTATCTCGAGCTTCTCACAATTTATGATACTAATATTGACCAAATATGTACCACATGCAAGATCAACTTTTACCCAATGTCAAGCCGCACAAGAAAATGGACTGACCATATGTTCTTGCTTTTCTTTGACCTGGTTGCCACAGAAAGCTGGATCAAGTACAGGTCAGACCACCAGGTCTTTGGAGGCAGTACATGCATCACGGTGCAGGAGAGAAGGATGCAAACTTCTGCAAGTGTATTAAATGTAATATGTCTTCATGTGTTTAAAAGACAAAAAACTGCTTCCTGTTGTTCCATGCATGATCTGTTAGTGCAGTGTATGACATAACCTAATAACCCCACTTTAGTTGACACCAGTAAAAAAACGAAAAAAAAAAAAAAAAAAAATATATATATATATATATATATATATATATGTGTGTGTGTGTATATGTGTGTGTGTGTGTGTTTGAATGTAAATTACATCTGAGATTTTAGACAAGACTTCTGAAACATGCATCAGTTTACAAGCACATTTATATAGAATTACCATACAAATATTAACAAGTTAGGGGGCTATTGAATGGGTTTTTTGAGTGTTAACACACCAACATTCCTCACCACAGAGTGACATCTCTTCATTTGAACTGGGGGAAACTAGCTTTTTAATGAGAAGTGGGTGGCCCTTAAAAGAGCCTTTGTGATCGTTGTATCTTGTCATCTGTTTACTTGCCCTTCACAGACTTCTCAGTCTTCTTGGGTAGAAGAACAGCCTGGATATTGGGCAGCACACCACCCTGAGCAATGGTGACTCCGCCGAGCAGCTTATTCAGCTCCTCATCGTTGCGGACAGCCAGCTGCAGGTGACGGGGGATGATCCTGGTCTTCTTGTTGTCTCTGGCGGCATTTCCAGCCAGCTCTAAGATCTCAGCGGTCAGATACTCAAGCACAGCCGCCAGATAGACGGGAGCTCCAGCGCCGACGCGTTCAGCATAGTTCCCCTTTCTCAGTAGCCTGTGAACACGGCCAACAGGGAACTGGAGCCCGGCACGAGAGGAACGGGTCTTGGCCTTAGCTCTGGCTTTTCCGCCAGCACCAGTCTTACCACGTGAAGACATTTTTCTTTTTCTTGATTACAATTAATTTGTTATAAAAGTTGACAGAATAACTTTCAATTGTTCAAGTCCGACTTATATATATAACTACTATCTGGTTGCTTATTGGTCAGGTACAGCTTCAGTGTGATCACCCAATCAGAATAGTCTGTCATGTTACTTTAGCAAGCACGAAGCTTCCGCCTTTCCGCGTGTGAGACTTACAAAACAAAATGAAGTGAAATTTAATAAATGAAACTGAAAGAAAATAAACGCAACAAAGGAAAACTGATATAATATTTAGCACAATATTAAATTTCAAGAAAATCTTTTAATGTGAATTTTACTCAGGACTAAAAGCTGGCCTGCCTGGCACCATTCCAGACTCAAGAGTACCTGAGTGGAAAGACCTGTTTACAAATATTCATTTTGTACATCAATATTAACCAATTTAAATTCTTAAAAGTGACATGGAATAAGACTTAGGCTGATACTCTATTTATTATTATTAACCCTTGGAAATTTGTTGTTATTGAGTTTATCCCCACACACATGCTCAGTCGTGAAATGTATTTAATTTTACATCCATGCACTTCTACTGCCTGTACTATGAATATTTTGCCATAATTACTGTAACTTACCTGCATGAAATGGCAATACAGTTGGAAACAACTCCAGTGTGAATGTTGTTTTATTTGAATATATTTATATTACAATGAGTGGGAATTATTAAATACACAGACGAATGGAGGAAAACACACACAATAAATGTGTTTATAGTAAGTATAAGTAATGTTCAATTGAAGGCTGCATCCTATGATAAATCATTTGGGTGGAGTACTTAACAACATGCAACATAAACATACAAATGCATATATAGCAGCCGCTTGGCTTGAATAAGTAACAGTTTCAAATGCCTTTGTATTTAATTCCTCCTCTTTGTGTTTAGCACAGTGGAAACAATAGAAGTAAAATAAAAAATAAAATGGAATAAAAAAACCATATCAAACAAACAAGGGAAATCACAAAATAAACATGTTTTTGACAATATGAACAGGATAAACAACCAACGTTTTGCCTCACCTATCGTGGTGCATAAAAAATGACAGGAGAAAAAGATGGAGGTTGAATAAGCCTCTAGGGGGAGCTGTAGCACTGAATCATCTTGCATCATAACCAATGTCACTGCTTTTGACTGTATCATTCACAACACATACACTCACATACGTTCACCTGTATAAAAGGATTTGAGCTTCCAGAAAAATATATCTGTTCAAATATACAAACTATTCAGTGCAAATACAAGGTAAAAATATAAATATACATATTTAAAACGTAGAAACTTGTTCTTGAGTGAAATATGTGGGTGGCTCTTAAAAGAGCCTTTTATGAGTTAAGTTCAATACATTTACTTCTTAGCTGGCTTCTTGGGAGCAGCCTTCTTGGCCTTTACAGTCTTGGGCTTGGCCACCTTCTTCGCAGCTTTCTTAGGTGTAGTGGCCTTTTTGGCCGCCTTCTTCGCCGGGCTCTTTGCAGTCTTCTTCTCCGCACTTTTCTTAGCAGCTGCAGGTTTCTTCTTCGGTGATGTCTTGGCTGCCTTTGGCTTCTTCACGGCTGCTGGCTTAGCGGCGGCCTTCTTCGCTGCTGCTGCTGGCTTTTTGGCCTTGGGGGCGGCGGCTTTCTTCACTGCCTTCTTGGGCTTCTCAGCAGCCTTGCCGGCCTTGAAAGAGCCGGAAGCTCCGGATCCCTTGGTCTGAACCAGGACGCCTTTCTGGGTCAGGCTCTTGATGGCACGTTTGATGTGAGCGCTGTTGTGCTCCACGTCGTAGCCTTGAGCTCCCAGCGCCTTCCTCAAGCTCACGTAGGACACTCCTTTCTTGTCCTTAGAAGCGGCCACGGTTTTCATGATGAGCTCGCTAGCGCCGGGTCCAGACTTCTTGCTCGGCTTGGAGGCCTTCTTCTTCGGCGCTTTGGCCGGAGCAGCTGGGGCAGCGGGTGCAGCTGGGGCGACTTCTGCCATTGCGATGTCGAGTGATTTCTATCTTCTAGTCCGATTAGACTGATACTCATCTCACTGTACAAAGAGGAACTTAAACACATCATGAGAACCGTGGAGACTCAACCTAGTCTGCTCTTCACCACTGCTGCAGGAATACAGGCGATACTTGTGTTTTCTCTTTGCCAAGAAATGTAGAAAATAAATACTAGGGGGGCGTAATTAAGTGTAAAATTTAATCGAACTGATAGCGAAGGAGTTTTTCTTCTTATGTAAGTCAAATAAAGCTTGTAGGATTTCTGTATTTTAATTGGGGAGTGTTTAAACCTCTCCTATCGGTCGCCGTGTGAGGCGATGCTCCGTGTCTTTTCCTTGTGATTTCTGTCATAAATGTTTTAAAAAACAAACGAAGTCCACTAAAACCACTTGGATGTTAAGAAGAGATGTTTGTTCATAGAGTCAAAATACAAACAGTCTGCCTTTTCGGTGTATTTCGTATTAAACAGAGGTTAGTTTGGCCCCTGCAAACACACTCAAAGATTGTTTGGGACTGTATCCTTGTTAAGGCAGACAGTCACTTTGTATATAATTTATTTCAATCTGCCAAAGATTTTCGATATACTTAAGCAAATTTGACACTATTTCTTTGTCATTAAAGCAAATGCACATCAAAACAGCCATTTTATTTGACTTATTTACTACTTTAGAAAGATCAACTCAACTCTGGCTGCTCATGTGACCCAAGGCCTGCAACTGCCTGTAAGACTGCCATGTGGTAGTGTATATATCTCTATCTCTCTCTCTCTCTCTCTCTCTGTGTGTGTGTGTGTGTGTGTGTGTGTATGTGTATGTGTATATATATATATATATATATATATTACACATTTGCTGTTCATGTTTTATGAGATCAGTGTATTTGTGATGTGCAACTTCCAAGAGAAATGGATCATAAGTAGTAGTAGTAGTAGTAGCAGCATATCTTTACTAAACATAAGATTAGTTCTGAATGCATACATTTGAAAAACAGCCTGTCACATCCATATTACACCTGATTACTGGTAGGCAGAGGGGTATATTTAAAATATATTTAGTCTTTCTTTCAGTTTTAACTGTTGGTTGCTTCATGTTGACATCTTATTTAGTTCATAATAACCTGATTTGACATTTTCTGTGGTAATCTGTCAATAGTCATAATTTTTTCATTCATGGAAAAGTAGGTGAGAAAGTGGGTAACAATTGTGACTAGAAGGATAATGTGTTTTTTGAATTTCATACAGAATTTTGTGTATTTCTCCCATGCAGCCATCCAAATTCTTATATATTCCAGCCCAGTTATTAACACATTTAAAACTCTGTCACAGGCAGTCTCCAGAAAATGCTTGGTCACATTCTTTTGTGACTATTTTACATCTCAAAAATGTTGAAAATGGAATTTGAGGAATGTTAGCTAATATATTTTAAATGGAAAAACTGGATTGTGAAGTTGACATAAGTATTCAGACCCTTTGACACTTTAACTCAGGCACCCTCTATTTCTCTTGATCATCTTTGAAATGTTTCTACACCTTGAGTCCACCTGTGGTAAATTCAGTTGATTGGACATGATGTGGAAAGGCACCTGAGTATATGGTCTATATAAGCTCTCACAGCTGACAATATGTCAGAGCAAAATCCAAGCATGAGGTTGTAGACCTGTCTGCAGAGTTCAGAGACAGGATTGTTGAGGCACAGATCAGGGGAAGGTTGCAAAAAAAAAAAAATCTCTGATGTAGTGAAGGTTTCCAAGAGCAAAGTGGCCCCCATAATTCTGAAATGGGAGAAGTTTAGAAGAACCAGGACAAGAGATGCAATGAGGGTATAGAAACATCAAACACACAATGACAGTCCATAGAAATGGGACAAACCTGAGCTAAATTTCAAGTGTCACAGCAAGGGGTCTGAATACTTACATCAAATTTGTAATTCAGTTTTTTCTTTATAATGAATTTGCAAACACTTCTAAAATTCTGTTTGGGCCTTGTTGTTATATGGTATTGAGTGTACACTGGTAAGGTTTTTATTTTTTATTTTATCATAGGATGCAACTTAAAACAACTTAAATGAAAGTGAAGGGGTATGAATACTTTATGAATGCACTGTATTTATGCCACTGGTTTCATACCAGTCCTCTGATCTATAGCCTGATAGTTAGCAAAATGTGGTTGTAAATTTGTAAGGATTTAAAACTGAAAGCTGGTCATTCAGCCAAACCAAGCAATCGGGGGAGAAAGGTAACACAAGTGACCAAGAACCAAATGGTTCATGATCACTTTTAGATTATTAGAAACCATAAAATTCAAATTCTTGATGTAAATAATACAAAAAGCTACATAAAATAGCCAGACAATTTACATTGTGCATAAAACACCTCATTAAATGTAGGCTTATCTTTACAGTAAAAATGTAGAAAATGTTATGGATTATCAGTAAGTTAGTGTAATACAACAGTTCCTCATTCATTTTGATAATGTTGCCATTACTGAGAGGTTTTGTTACTATTATCACCACATGATTTACATCAACACCTTTGTAGTGTAAGAAGCCAACAGCTATGTGATGTGCAAAGAGTAAAGTGCCTCTAAAAAGAGAAAATATTGCAGCAAGCTAATGATCTTAAAGAACATTTGTATGAAATGGTATTATCATATACTGTACTACATGATTCAAAAAGTGATTCAAAGAAAACATATGTAACATGTTACTGTGTGAGAATAGATGTTAGTATTCATTGCATATAATGCATACCTTGTATAATCCATATTAAAGTGTGAAAAAGTTAGATACTTTTTAAAAAATGATGCTAGGGAGAGTTAAGAAATACTGGTGTAAAAGTAAGGGATAACTTTGTCTTTAAAAAACATAATCAGGACAGGCCTGAGACCCGGCCCATTCATTTATGTCCTCTATAATGGACATTTTGTTCACCTTTATCTTTCTTAAGTATTTGGAGTTACCCTTCCAAGCCAAAGATATAATCTGCTCCTTTTTTCTTGTTTTCTAAATTTAGTTCTATTTTCACACAGATATCGTCCTGTTGTCCTCTACAATGGACATGCTGTGAAATTAAAATAAAAAATATATTTTAAAAAATTAAAATTGTAAGGTGTTTTTTTTGGCCCAAATAGATAGGAAATCACACAAAAACAGAAATTGTAAGACACTTTTTTCCCTTGGTTCTCAGGAGGGTATAACAGAGAGTGAACAGGTCAGATGAGGACAGGGCCAGCTTTAGCCTGACTCAGCAAATAATCTAGCAAAAAGACCCATGTGCCTGCCACCACAAAGATATGTGCCTTGATACATAATGGTGTACTTTTAACATAGGGATAGACAGTTAACCAAAACCCATGTTTTTAATGGAGTAAACCAATGAAATGATCTAAGTCACAGCCAAAACTGTATATAAAGAGAGACAGAGCCAGTGCATTTTTAGCGCTTTTCAGGTGTAACTTGTGTGCACTTTGAACTGTTCTCGGGTTTCTTTGTCGACAAATAAACTCTGCTGCCTTGGACACTGCCGTCTCCTGATAATTTTTGGATACCTGAATCAGGCTGAAGAATTCTGATCGTAGCCCAGTGGTTTGGGACTTTTAACCCAAATCCACGTCACTTTCAGATTAGTGCAGCTCAAAAACAGTATATTTACAGCATAAGATGTGAATTATTTACATTGTATAGTAATTTCTTTTACTATATTAAGTTCATTATGTTCATTATAGGTATGTTGTGAAATTCATAGTGAATTAACTCCCTCCCTTATTTAACTCCATTTTCTTTGTGACTTTAATGTTGTAACTGTGCATAAGTGTTTTTATTCTTGCATTTGATCATCCAAATCAGACACTTGAATTGTTTAATTACCCAATATCGGTCTTCAATTAGTTATTTGAGTGACTGTTTATTTTTATACCCTGCTGAAATAATTTGTATCGTGGTTCATCTGATATTGTACAAAAATCAGTCAACAGGAGTTTAGATAAACAAACTGTTGACAGTACATCTGTCACCTCCGGGTTTTAGGGTCTGTGTAAGAGCTTCTCTGTTATTGCAGTGATAGTTAAATGTCTTACGCATTTAGAATTGCAATAAGTATGATCCAAGTATGATTCTGTCCTCAATTTAGAAAGAATAACTGTGGTAGATAGATGACACACACTGTGTCAGGAAGTAGCTCAGTCAGTAGCTCCCACCTACGTGAGTGTGTTTGCAGGTACCAAAATAACGTCTATTTAATAAAAAAATATTCGTAAGACTTGAGTGTTTTCACATCGGATCTCTGAACGAACTTCTTGTTTCACTGTCAAACTCTTTTATTTGGGCTTCTGGTGTATTTTAAAGCATTTATGACAGAAATCACAAGGAAAAGACACGGAGCATCGCCTCACACGGCGACCGATAGGAGAGGTTTAAACACTCCCCAATTAAAATACAGAAATCCTACAAGCTTTATTTGACTTACATAAGAAGAAAAACTCCTTCGCTATCAGTTCGATTAAATTTTACACTTAATTACGCCCCCCTAGTATTTATTTTCTACATTTCTTGGCAAAGAGAAAACACAAGTATCGCCTGTATTCCTGCAGCAGTGGTGAAGAGCAGACTAGGTTGAGTCTCCACGGTTCTCATGATGTGTTTAAGTTCCTCTTTGTACAGTGAGATGAGTATCAGTCTAATCGGACTAGAAGATAGAAATCACTCGACATCGCAATGGCAGAAGTCGCCCCAGCTGCACCCGCTGCCCCAGCTGCTCCGGCCAAAGCGCCGAAGAAGAAGGCCTCCAAGCCGAGCAAGAAGTCTGGACCCGGCGCTAGCGAGCTCATCATGAAAACCGTGGCCGCTTCTAAGGACAAGAAAGGAGTGTCCTACGTGAGCTTGAGGAAGGCGCTGGGAGCTCAAGGCTACGACGTGGAGCACAACAGCGCTCACATCAAACGTGCCATCAAGAGCCTGACCCAGAAAGGCGTCCTGGTTCAGACCAAGGGATCCGGAGCTTCCGGCTCTTTCAAGGCCGGCAAGGCTGCTGAGAAGCCCAAGAAGGCAGTGAAGAAAGCCGCCGCCCCCAAGGCCAAAAAGCCAGCAGCAGCAGCGAAGAAGGCCGCCGCTAAGCCAGCAGCCGTGAAGAAGCCAAAGGCAGCCAAGACATCACCGAAGAAGAAACCTGCAGCTGCTAAGAAAAGTGCGGAGAAGAAGACTGCAAAGAGCCCGGCGAAGAAGGCGGCCAAAAAGGCCACTACACCTAAGAAAGCTGCGAAGAAGGTGGCCAAGCCCAAGACTGTAAAGGCCAAGAAGGCTGCTCCCAAGAAGCCAGCTAAGAAGTAAATGTATTGAACTTAACTCATAAAAGGCTCTTTTAAGAGCCACCCACATTTCACTCAAGAGAAAATTTCCTGATTTTTAGTGAGTTCACATACATATTTACTTGCACTGAAGTATTTCTACATTTGAACATGTGATTTGTATTTGTTTGGTGGGTCAGATCATTCTTTGAGTGCAAGTACATGCTTCCAATGAGTTAGTTTATACTGTATATATATATTTTTTTACTTTTTATAGAATCTTAGCTGAGTATAAAAACTACCCTCAACATATTCCACATTAATGATGATGGGATGCTGCATTTTTGCAGCATAAACATTATTTATATACAAAGCTGTTCAGTTGTATATTTTCCTAACCTTATTGTCATTGCACATAGGTAAGTAACAGTCATCACAAAAGAAAATGCAGTATAATGCATTTACATAGTGCAGACAGTTGAAGAGCATGTATGTAGCTGTAAAAAGTTAAATTAATTTGCTTAACCTTTCAATGACTTTCACTAAAACTGCTGTGGATATCTGAAGTCTAGTTGAGCTGTAGCAGCATTACAAAGTTGCATAAACTGAGCTAAGATTAGTGAGAGGGAAAAGGCCATAAACAACTCTGCAGGAGGTCATAAACTTCACTTTACATGTCTGGTTAATAATTTACTACAGAACAAATTTCACAGATTAGTAGTATATGTTTATATTTACTGAACGTACATATTCCCACTTGGACGTACTGTTCTATAGGTTAGATCATTTCTGTGTGGGTGAACTTTTTGGTCATACATCGCTGATCACCTGAGTTTTTCCTCAGGGGATCATTAAAGACTTACCTTATTCACATTGCCCTCATTGCACACAGTAAGTTTAATTGAGTGAAAAATAACTAGATACCTGTCAAGTAAATCTGGCTACCTTGCCATGACACATACATTTACGGTCATTTACCTAAACTGGACTGGACCACTGTAGTTACATTGAACAGCTGTATCAATCATGGTCATTTATTCAAATCATTTTACAATTATTATTATAATCACTTACATATCATAATAATGTACGGTTGGGGTTGTTATAACCAATATTTGGTGCCAATATGGATCATGCAATACATTTTCAGTCTTAAATTAATAAAGCATTAATGAAGTTTCACATTAAATATTAAATCCAATATATGCACACTTATGGACAAATACTAAATTTATATACAAAATGTGCAGAATTAATGTAGACTTTATTTACTAATTTATTTAATTTCTTCTGATGAGATTGTTTATTCTATAAACTTTTATAGTTGTAATTACATTACATTTTTGTTCCTTTACTTAAACCTGTTTGAGTTCTTGAGGAGTGATCTTGAGACGAACTGCTGATCACGTGCACACAGTGGACCAATCAGCGTTGGTAGCGCTCCGGCTCTGGCTATATAAAGCAGGCAACTTCAACTGAGAGGTCACAACTTTTTTTGAGAAAGAGAGAGAAGAGCTCACTCACAATGGCAAGAACCAAGCAGACAGCTCGTAAGTCTACTGGAGGCAAAGCTCCCAGGAAGCAGCTGGCCACCAAGGCTGCTCGTAAGAGCGCCCCGGCCACGGGCGGCGTCAAGAAGCCTCACCGTTACAGGCCCGGTACCGTGGCTCTCCGAGAGATCCGTCGCTACCAGAAATCCACCGAGCTGCTGATCCGTAAGCTGCCCTTCCAGCGTCTGGTCAGAGAGATCGCTCAGGACTTCAAGACCGATCTGCGCTTCCAGAGCTCCGCTGTCATGGCTCTGCAGGAGGCTAGCGAGGCATACCTGGTCGGCCTGTTCGAGGACACCAACCTGTGCGCCATCCACGCCAAGAGAGTCACTATCATGCCCAAGGACATCCAGCTGGCCCGCCGTATCCGCGGAGAGAGGGCTTAAATTCGCCTGATACCAATCAAAACACAACGGCTCTTTTAAGAGCCACACATCTATCATTTAAGAGCACATTTTCCTTCATACTAGTATCGCATTCCACAAAATTGGTAACGAATTACCTAAATCTTTCAGTTGGCCGAGCGTTCCGAATCAATGCGGAAATCTCAGTACTGAACAACTGAGTGTAAAAAGATGACCTAAGCAATTGGTGACTTGGTGAAGCTCGAGATTATTACAATTTTATTTTATGCCACTGTCAAATTAGTGGCATAAATATAGCCAGCATTTTAACTTGACTTGAGTTTGAACACTTGCACTGCAAAGCACTGCTGCTTTACAGTGTTGGTGTACTACATTACTTAGCATGCACAAGACGACGCCGCCAATATTATAGATGACTTTATTCATCCGATTATACATAAAGACTGCACTTTTACACACTGCACTACACACATTCAAGTGTAACATCGATATGCGAAGGATGCAAGGATTATGCTTGTTAGATGATGTGGGTGGTTC
This sequence comes from Lates calcarifer, assembly GCF_001640805.2. Taxonomy (NCBI): domain Eukaryota; kingdom Metazoa; phylum Chordata; class Actinopteri; family Centropomidae; genus Lates; species Lates calcarifer. Next base: position 21,179 of record NW_026118031.1, read on the forward strand.
TCCAGCAATATCTATCGAGTAGGGTTTATCAATGAGTATTAGAGCGGTCTAGTGGGTAATCTGTTGGTAAACGTTAAGTAAGAGCTTTAGCTTGATAGTTACCTGTATATGTTTAATATATAAAATCACCAATTTAGACTAAATAATGTCTTATCTGTTAACTGTAACACCCAAGGTCATACTGTATTGAAACGTTAAAAGAAAAGAGCTCTTTATGACTTGGTGGGTGGCTCTTAAAAGAGCCGTTGTGTTGTTGTGAGATGAATTAACAGGTTTAACCTCCGAAGCCGTACAGAGTGCGGCCCTGTCTCTTCAGAGCGTACACCACATCCATGGCGGTCACGGTCTTCCTCTTAGCGTGCTCGGTGTAGGTGACGGCGTCACGGATCACGTTCTCCAGGAACACTTTGAGCACACCGCGAGTCTCCTCGTAGATAAGACCAGAGATACGCTTGACACCACCACGACGAGCCAGACGGCGGATGGCGGGTTTGGTGATTCCCTGGATATTATCACGAAGAACTTTACGGTGACGCTTGGCGCCTCCTTTCCCGAGTCCTTTACCTCCTTTTCCGCGACCACTCATTTTGTTCGGATCAGAAAAGCTGATATCGCAGGAGAAGCTCGCGCCGATATTTGAATCTCTTTTGCGGACGTAGTTGAGGACGTACATGCGCCTCTACGCGCATAACAGCCGTTAAACGGTTGACGGTTAATTCTTCGCTGTAAGGCGGGAAATTATCTGGTGGTACTGTAATTGCACAGCACTTTACTTGTAATATCATAAGGACTTTGGACTATGCTTTCTTTGTTTAAAGAAAAAAAAGACGTTTTTCTAAGGAAAATTTGCCTTTGTAGATAGAGTGGGTGGCTCTTAAAAGAGCCTTTGGTTTGTTGTATTAACGCTGCAGACGCTCCTGTTTACTTGGAGCTGGTGTACTTGGTGACAGCCTTGGTGCCCTCAGACACGGCGTGCTTAGCCAGCTCACCGGGCAGCAGCAGGCGGACAGCGGTCTGGATCTCCCTGGAGGTGATGGTGGAGCGCTTGTTGTAGTGAGCCAGACGAGAGGCCTCACCGGCGATACGCTCAAAGATGTCGCTCACGAAGGAGTTCATGATGCTCATGGCCTTGGAAGAGATTCCGGTATCGGGGTGGACCTGCTTCAGGACCTTGTACACATAGATGGCATAGCTCTCCTTCCTGGTCTTTCTCCTTTTCTTTCCGCCCTTGCCGGCGGTCTTGGTGACGGCTTTCTTAGAGCCCTTCTTGGGTGCTGCCTTCGCTGGTTCTCCAGGCATGGTTAAGGTTTGTTAATATCAAACAACTGTGACCACTGTGCTGTGCACCGGCTTTACTTGAACACAGAATATGCAAATTATACTGTGCTGTCCCCAATCTGCTATTGGTTGAATTCTTAACGCGTCAAACTGCACGCGGAAGTCTCGCCACCAGTATGTAGACGAAGGAATGAAGGTTGGGGGAGGGGTGTCTCAATACTCTGAAAGCAGGCGTGCATTTATTTGATACGCTGAGGTTGTCATGGAGACAAGCCAGGCCAAAGCCCCTGCTACCGTTGCCCAGAGTTCCCCCTTTGACAAGCCAAGGGGCGCTCGGACCCAAAGGGTTGAGCATTAGTGCCCGCAGGACGTATTAACCACCCACAGTCGGGCCCTGCCGGGGAGGTGTTGCGTAATCTGCATCAGTAAATCAGTGTTAAGGAGAGGAGGGCTAAAAGTGAGTAGGAGTGATTACACTCAAAACACACTAAGTAAACAGATCGTGTGTGTACTCCGTCCAAACGAATGTAATGTAATCACAGTAGTCATGGGGTCATTATCGCACATTATCATTAGTAAAATGAGTGGGGAACCTCAGTGCTGCTTCATGTTTGGGGCTTAGTGAGAGGTTTAAGGTCACCAGCTTACACAGTGGGGGTGCGATTAGCTGAGTCAATAGGTATGGAGACATACTAGGTGTAGTGGCCCCACTGCAGAGAATATGATGGGCAGGAGTTGGGACACACCATGGGGCGATGGTTCTGCCTCTGGCTGGAGGAGCGTACAATAGACTGAGGCCGGGCCACAACTCTTCACGTCGCCCAAGGGGTGAGTGCCAGATCGGCGTGCTCTTATTTACAGACTCCCTTAAGTATTGATTCCTCCAGCGATTCCTCCAAATATGAGGCCTCAATTTAATTTATACTCCGGGTGAGGCCGCGGTGACGTGCCTCATGAAGGTGGGCATGGTCCAAATTTCATTTCCAGTGCTGTGCTGTCGCGTGTGGAGTAAACTAACTAGCCACCGCCTGATAAAGTCGTTTTCTATCTCCCAGCTCTAAATCACACACAGGCAATATAAGGTTCCAGAATCAACCAATGGCTCCATCTAGTGGATATAATCTCACATGGTGAATTTGAATGTTACAGTTTCTCTGTTAAATAAATCAGTCCAGGTTTATTTATCATGTTGATGTGCAAATTATTCAAAAGAAAATCTGTTAGAATAATATTTAAGCTTGTTTATCTTCTACACTTCTAAACTACTTTTAATGGATGATAATTCAATTTGTTCATCCATTAAAAAATGAACCAAAAATTAGATTTGATATAAAATATATATATATATACAGCTTCAGAATGTACACATTTGGTTGTATTTATTAATTTTAATATGAATATTATCTGAAATTAAAATGTAATTTATGTACATTTAATTCTGAGTGTCTCTGACACTCTGTGAATACACTGAGCATCAGTAACATATGCTATGCAGAGCATCAAGCTGAGGTTTTCATTTGGTTTGTAGACATGTTACTGTAATTAAATCATCAGATTCCAGAGCAAAAACAAACAACCATAGTTGAGTTTGTTTTAGTTTATTTCATAACTCTTCTGCATATATTATTAACATTTTAACAAACAGGATTCTTTTTTGTTAAAAACACAATGTAACATTAATGGGATGAGGTTTAACATGTGATACACTTAAACCACTTATACACAGAGAATGTCAGAAAAAGTTTGGCTTATTCAGACCAATTTGGCAGCGTTGTTTTGGGGGAACGGTGTCAGTAAAGGTACTTGATGGACGGAGGCAGCTTCACAGATGATTCACACTCACAGGCAGCAAAGTCTACTGACTCCACACAGAAGGGAAACTACCTCCACTACTGTTGGCAGAACACAACATCATAGGGGGGTATTCAGTCAAAACCATGCAATAAAAAAAGAATTAAAAGTAAAATAAAAGTTAAAAAACAAATCAAAACACTTTGCAGGTTTTCCTACAAACTGTTGCTTTTCAAAAAATGTTGAAAAATGCTGCAAAATGTGGATTTGACTGAAACAGGTTTGTGGACAATGAGCAACAGTTTGTGCCTCTGAGGGGTTTTTTGTTTACGGTTACAGTTTAATTAAAGAAAAACAAACTCAAATTAAATTTTCAACAGGTTTCTTAATTTCTTATATACTTGAAGACTCTTCTTTCTAACAGTAAAATGAATATTTAATTGAATTTTTAGTAAAGTCTGAAACCAAACAAAGAAGGTGACATTTTCCTCACTCCTGTTGTGCAGAAAGGTTTTGTCATGATAATTTTTCTGGTTAAGTCTTAGTTTCTTTTATGTTTTCATACAAAAATAATGTGTCAGAATTTCATTTGCTTTATTTAATATGAGGAAAATGATATGTGCATGATGAAAACCAATTTATTTTTGGTTGAAATGCTCCAAACTAGCGTATATCGTTGAATAAACTGAGACGCACCTTTTTAAAAAAGGTAAAAAATAAATTGACTTTACTGAACGTGACGATTCCCTGAAAGGCACAAACTGAATCAAGTGTACCACTGATGCATTTAACTGAGATCAATATGCCTAATGAGCATATGGAATCAATAAATATGTGTGTATTTTTGTATGTGTGAGGTATATGGAGAGCTAATGGAGGATGTTTGTAGGACTTCAGGGATAAGGCTGGACATGTCCAATCTACACAGTACAGGGATAGCAGCTTCAAGGAAAACACAGAACACGATTCACAACTGCAGAAAACAGGGTTGAAACAAGAAAACTGGAATTACTGAAAATTCTCAAATAGTGACCTTTAATATAACTGATATTATGTTTAATAACTCTTACTTTTATAATAATAATTGAGTTTAATGCCCAGTCAGGAAGTGGGAGCCACAGCCAGTTATCATTGTATCTAAACACAAAGGTCCATACACTTGTCAGATCTGTCCAACAAACTTAACTTTTCTTCTCTTGTCCATGCTCATATTCCTGTTCTTTTGTAGATTGTGAACATCAGATTTACTGACAGATTGAAATAAGCTAACACTGTAGAAAGCTTAATGTTAACAACAGGTAACAAGGCACAAATCTAACATAAATTTAGTCATTAATTTTGCAGGTAAACCACCCCTGACATGATTCTTGTAATACTTGGATGAAAAGAAAAACCTCAATCTGCTGCAAAATAAAGATTTTTAGTCACATGTTCCTTTCTAGTAGCCAGAAATGACACATGCTCTTGCTCAATACAAGTAATGATGTATTAAATAAACATGATATTGTGTATAAAAATATATGATTAAAGAAATTAACATCAACATAAGTAAATGTTACTGATAAATCTGGGTTCATGTCAAACACACTGAGTATGGAGATATGTCATTTCCAGCTACTGTCAAAATGCAACTGACGTAATATGTTTTTCATCCAAATAGTTTTTAAGAATCTGTGAAGACTCTGGAAATAAATTCAGAACAGCAGTAAGTGTTGGAGATCATCTACGCTGTTCAAAGGTATTCAGGTATTTGAGCTCTGCCTCGTCAAACACAATCATGTTTGAGAAGTTTCCAAAGCAGATAAAAAATGTCCATAACCTCAGAAAGACAGATAAAAATTGACTTTGGTACTCAGTGGTTTGATGTTTTGGCCGAGTTCATAACATCTAATTAACCAATCAACACCTTAGGCTGGTATTTCTTTTATTTTAATGAAAACTGGGCTGTTATTTATCTTCTATTTGAGAATTCACAGTATTTCACCTCCCATTCTGATGCCCATTCATTCCTTCCCACTTGCACACATACGTACTCATGCCACTTAAAGTTGCTTGATTGATATGTAGGAGGAAGTACAAAATAACAGCAAGAAGAACAGGCCACACAAAGGTAGAGAAATACTAAATACTTCAGATTCAAGCCCCTGAACAAACAGTAGAAACCAAAAACATCGCTCAGAAAATCCAACAGCTAAGATGAGCTGACGAAAGGGAGCTTGTGGTGTCGGCCCCCCAAACAATGAGACCCTGAATGCATCTTGCTGTTAGGGACCCTGGTGTGTTTAAAATGTCTGGTGCATTGTTATCTGAGATAGGCTATGGCTTTGGCCCTGGTCGGAGCAGGAGGGGGTGTAGTTGAGGAAAACTAAACTTGGACAAATTGTCTTTAAGCAACAACCAAACATCCTCTCTCCCTTAAATGTATTCAGATGATTTTTTTCTCCCCTCATCTGTCTTATCGTTTTAGAAAAATAGAAATCAGGAAAACATCGTTACAAAAATAAACCAAAAAGTTCGTCCAAAGTCTACATCCACATGACAACTTCACATAAATATCGACTGATATTGCACAGCAAGGGATTTCTTCTGATATGAAGTAAATCACTGACACAATTTGTAGAAAAAAAGAAGAACATATTAGGACATTAAAATGATCAAAAGTTGCATGTCCTGGTTAGGTTTGATTTTTTTTTTTTTTTTTATTTTCTCCAGAGAGACCAAAGCAGCACAATCCCAGGCCCTCCTTCATCAGGCAGATATATCCTCTGAGTCCTGCTCCAAAAAAAAATAAACAAACCAAAAAAAAAAAAAAAAAAAGAGTGGGAAAAAAAGCAAAAGCAAAAAGAAAAGCTTAAGAAGTATCACTGGTGAATTTAGGTTGAAGGCACAGAGTTCCAAAAAAGGGTTGTAGATGCTGTTTCTTTGAAGTGCAGCAGCAGTGTTTTGTGTTTTTGTTTCCAGGTGGAGGGGATTCCTGTGGTCTGATCGACTCTCCTGATGGTCGGAGGGCAGGGCTTCAACTCTCTGTGGAGACACAAACAAACACAAGGCGAGTGATTATCGTCTCATTCAGAGAAAAGCAGCGGCGGAAACAGCAACATGATAATTCTGGTGGAGTGGTGTTTGTGGTGTGTTCCAGTTGTATTCAGAAGTCGAAATTTAGGATTTCCTTGTCGAAAGTTTCAACTGGAACACCTCCTGAAGTCAGAGCAACCTCACTAACCCCAATATAAGAATTCAAGATGGCTGCTACTCACATCAATAGTAGTGAACACTCTGCTCATTTTACTGTTTATAGCAGTTTGTTTCACATTAAGTCATTATTTGTGTTTTGGCACAGAATGACACTTTTTACACATTTTTACAGTTGTTTCCTCTAAAAATATCTGCACGCAGCTGCTGGAAATGACCCCATGGACCAGTAAAGTTGTGGTCCAGACAGATGAACAATGAGCTGAAACTCACTACAAAGCTCTGTAAAGCCAAGGGGAGCTGCAGATTCAGATGATAATTCTCTGTAGGTTCATCATTTTGAGCGGCCACAGACTCACTTGATCCCTTTGCTGTTGTAAAAATATTGATTATAGAGGCTTGAAGGGTTTTGCACACCCATTCTGAATGATCACAGTAACTGGTAGCATGGTGTGGTGTTAACGAGAAAATAAAAAGGCCAGAAAAGTGATGTAGTTGCATGCAGTCATGTTTTCCCCAGACTTGAATTCTGTACAGAAATTAAACCTGTCAAATGTTCTGATAAAACGTTGGTTGGTTTGTGCCAGGGGTGGTCGACAGCTCAGAGTCTATATGTGTCGATCCCCTTCCTCCCACCCCCACCTTTTCCAACATCCTTCCTCCGAAGTATAATCCTCCCCCACAGCGGCAGATGGTGCTTGGAGCATCCATGGCTGTGCCCTCAACAGTCTGTAGTTATGAATGATTGCATGGTCTTAGGCATTAAGTTGGATCAGTGTAATCCACTGCAGCATATGCAGCAGCAGCCCACAGGGCCAAATCCAGCAAGCAGGAAGAACTTTCCTCCTTCACTTTTCTCATCAAATGCCAAGGAGGCCACGAGGTGTTAGCATGGCCTCCGACACCGCCACCCCTGCCTCTAAAAACACACGTCAGGGATAACTTAAATCAAAGGTTTATCCTGCACGCTTAGAATAAAAAGTTAATCAGAGATTTAAAGAGCCAACCCAAAAATTTACACCAGAGATGAGTCGTCAGCAGCAGCTACTGCAAAGGTCTGCACACGTGAAACCAGAAATCTCCCAGAGAAAGTAGAGACCTTGATTGACTTGGACAGGTGTCTGTATGGACTGATAAATGTTTCTAGAGAAGGAAATATATGCTGTTCCATGACATGAATGTCTGTAATGCTTCAGAAACACTTCAGACAGTTATCTGGGTTATTTGAGCAGAGCTTTTCCTTTAGAGTAACCACAGAAAACTACAGTTAATTAGGTAAAATGTTCTTGCCACGGCCTTGGTATGGAAATCAAGATACAAAAAACTGTGCCAGCACACCAAAAATAACCTTTACAACTCTCAGGCCCCAGTCTGCCACCACAATTTAAAAACCCAGGAGTTGCACAAATCATTCTGCAACAAAAATGAACATTTGCAGTTGACCTGCATATTTATGAAAACCTACAGGTTGAGGTTCTTTCTCCAGTAAAGCACATGAATATAGTTTGTTTTAAGGATAATTCAACACAAAATAACTGACAACTGCAGCTTCTCTCTGCTCTTTAGGTTGAAACTTCCAGTCATGTTGTGTATCTGCCTAGTCACTAATAACCCAACAGGTGTTTTCCCATTAACAGGTCTCTGTTCTGATTTCACTCACTCCTGAAACTTGTGGATTTCAGCTGGTAAGTTTAATTTCAGAATAAATCTTTAAGACATTTTAAGAGGCAGATGGTAAATAGCATCTCCCTCATTCTTTTGTATGTGGTCTTGGTATGTAGATGTAATAAAATTAATCAAAATTAAACTCTAAATAATCAAATCTGCAGATGATTCCCCTTCTCTGCCCTCCTCTCTGTGGGTTTCAGTGTCTGACTTCCCATCACATTTTCATGTCTCATTCATGACGTAAACAAATCCCTTCACCTTCCTGTGACCCTGCCCTCAGCCTCGCGCGTGCTGGGTTTTTTCTGAATGGCTTAATCATTGATTATCCTGCGATCGCTCGCTCTGTAATCACTCAGTATATGATCCATCCTCTCTGACAGACGATTTCTGATCTAACAGCTTGTGTGAAACTCAAACTGGGAATTACTGTTAGTAAAAAAGGAATCATGAATCATTAAAGTGTATTTAGGATATCGCTCATATTGAAGATTCCAGGTCATTTTAACATTTCATACTTGTAATAGAGTAGTTCTATATTGTAGTTTTGGTACTTTTACCTCAGTAAAGTATCTCAGTACTTCCTCCACCATTACTTTTCATTCCAGTCGATCTTGTTAAAATCCACAAGGTGGAGCTGCAGTGTTTCTCCACATTTCCCTCCTCTCTCTCGTGTGGGAGGTTTCTCTCTTGTCTTGGTCTGAGAGACATGAAGCTGCTCTGTTTTGTTTACCTCTTCTTGTTGTGTTTTGTCCTGTAAATGTTTGCAGGGTTGAGACTTTTTCTGACTGACACCCCGAGGACAGGAGTTAGTTTGTGTTTCTGGGATTGATGGCGCCTTTTCTTTTCTTTTCCTTTCCACTCTGTAACACTCAGCCTAACCTCTGAAGATTCCCCACTGGACTATTTTGAGCATAAATGTGTCGTGCATTTAACGACATAAAGCAGATTAAATGCAGAGAGCTCTGCGTGTATGTATGTCTGTCTGTTTGCTTCACACAGTGGGAATATATGCAGAGAAAAAACTGTGTTTGTGTGTTAGATTTGATGATTCACTGCTCGGGTTGTGAAACATCGCTAACCTGCAGGGTGTTTTTTTCTCTCTCTCTCTTCTTCTGCTGTCAGCTTACAAAGTGGGAGAGATTTTATTTTATGGTTGTTTTTTTTCTGTTCTTCCTCTAATTTGGATTTGTTCGTGGTCGCCATGGTTACTATTTTCCCTACTGAAAAAAAGCTGAGTTTGCATTGAGCTTTCTGACCGTGACTTTCAGCCTTACACATCATGTATTTATTGTCATTGGAATAAGTAGCTGCAGAAGGTTGTTTGCATCAGTTATTCACACAGTATGAGTTATAAAGTAGATTAAATATTTATTAAATATTTGAAAAATGTCGCTAACAGACAATCTGATTAGGAAAAAATATATGTATTAAAAATAACGATCATGATATTATTCATAATTGTATTAATTTAAATTATAATTTTCTAGTATTTTTCAATGTAGATATACTTTGATGTCAAAACCTGCCCACTGAATTCACAGATCTTGTTCAATACTGCACCGATTCCAAAGATTTTTGTCCCTATC
>NW_026118032.1:0-8220 GCF_001640805.2 Lates calcarifer
ACCAGAAACCTCTGTGTTCCCCTTTCTATGTTGTACCTTGCATTTGTGGAGGGTTTTATATTAGCTTCAACTCTTATGTGATCTCAAGGAGTGGCCCTCAAACACTGAAATGCCATGGACTCCCAGGAGTCTGGAAAATAATGAATTCTTTCAAAACTGTTCATAATGTCACGGTTTCACTTTCACTGAAATATTTACAACCAACAGAGGATGTGTGTGCTAAGATGTAGCATGTGTGACAACTCTTATCACACACAGTAATACTAGACATTGAAATACTATAAAGAAAATGGCTGGGGTGGGTATACAGTGTGCAAGAAGGTGAATTTTTTATTTGCCTGATAGTGGCATTATAGGTTTTAACACATCTTCTACTATAGATTTAAAAAAAAAAAAAAACTTATTTCCTACACAGATTTAGTGGTATTGAAAGAGGGAAAAACATCTAGTGCTGCAGTACATCATGATTTAGGGAACCATTTAGGTAGGGAACTAAACTGTTAAACTCACCAAACTACTAAACCTAATGTTGAGTCAGTACAAAACCATAATGACTGAATGCTGTTGCCAAAGTAGAAATAGTTTTTATATGATCGCTGGATGTTGGCCCCGAAACAAAATTAAACTTTATTAAGGTCAAAATAAAAAACAATAAACTCTGTCCAGATGTACAAAGTCAATAAATCTTCATAAAAAGTGGAGGAAAAACAATGGAAGTTGCTGTGGTGGTTATTAAAACGTCAGTGTAGCTTCAGTCTTTATGTCTCATTCTTTCACAATTCTCTCTCTCTGTCTCCTCACCTCCTCTAATCAGCTGACTGTGGGTGTTTTCGATAAACCAATCTCCACCACATTCACGCAGAGGTTCAAGCTCTACTCCCATCATATCCAGACCTTAAGCATTTTCTTCATCCCATCATCACTAACCCCTCATGATGGGGTCTAATCACCAAAGACTCTCAAGACATCTCCCATATTTTTCTGTCTTGAAGTGTCCTTTCTCATGTCACACTGGCTCTACCAACGCTCCACTTTGTTGTCCCCCCTTTGAATTTTTCTGATTCTAGCAATAGTAAAAGATGGCAGCAACCTTAAATCCAACTCAAAATGTTCCTTCAAAAACATATAAATGAGCAACATAATGTGACAAATACCACATCACCATGTCAACCATGACATCAACACTGACCTGGCCCAGCAGCTCTGGCAGCCCAGCACTTGCCCTGTGAACACTCCCAAGCAGATCAGAATGGAGTTGAACTGGCCAATGAACCCTCTCATATGTCTTGGTGAAATTTCTCCCAGGTACATGGGGAGGGCACTGAGGGCTATACCTATCAAGAAAAAAAATACTCTGAAATGATGCGTCAGCTACTTTGCAAATTAGTCAAATACAGGAGTTAAAGCACAGAAAAACCACAAGCCCAAACACCTAAACTAATGCTATTTGACCTCCAGTAACATTTAAGAAACACTAAACTCCCTTGAACTGGGGGGCATCGTCATGGATACTGTATACAGACCTGTGCATTACAAGCAGTCTGTACTAATAACATGATTCAGAAGCTGTGTACAGGTGAATGTGCACTACAGTGAATGAGTGTATTTCCAGTGTGCTCCGGTCATATGTAGTGCATAGCTGAGAGTCACTGATTGCAGTGGGTTATATTTAGAGTTAAGTACATGTAATGAGGGCTTATTACCAAAACTGAGGCATGCCTCAGTATTAAGACATCAGACTTGCCCAAAGGTTCAAGCGTCACTAATATTTCCCAATAATCAGAAGATTCATGCATGACTGGCACATTTTAAATTTCTGCCAGCAGCAGGTTCAAGTTGAGCTGCTGTCTGACAATTTAACTGCAGTTTGATCTCCCTAAACTTTGAGTCTGCAGGCAACATCACCCACAAAATGACAGGGATGAATAAGCACTGATGTTCTGCTCTTCCCCTGTGATTGCAGATGTGCACCCAGAGGAGAGTGTTACACCTGTAATCAAAGTCTTGTTGTTTACTGATCATCAGTGCATTCAGGTGTGGCAAGCAAGTTATTCTTGATCTCTGCTAATTCCCATGGATTCCTCTTTTCCTTGGGGGGTTACTATTAATCAGTATGATTTGTGCCTATATATTTTTTCTTTCCACATTAGCTTAACACACCACTTTAGATTTTATGGTATAAACTTTTCAATCTCATTTGAAGCTGCAGGTGAGATGTGAACATTTTTTTAAAAGTTGTCAGTGTTTCTCTGGGGCAGTGTTCAGCAACTCAGGTAAATGCATGTTACCTTGTTTGGAGGCTGCTAGATCTGTTTAGCTGTGATCAAAGTGTAAACTGTTAAAATATTGTGGTATAATTTTCATTTAGCTTCATATCTAACTTTAATATGGGGCATACCATGAGATGCAAACACAGTGTTAGGCGCCCACATCTCACGTGTTTGCATACAAATGCGTTTCTCTGTATAACTTAAGACCAAACTTTGAATACAGTCCAGTATACTATCAAGGTCTGTACTTGACTTACATTGACATGATTTATTTGATGATGTTGCAATGTAGTACTTTGCTTCACAGTGACATTTGTACACTGCTTGGTAAACCGTGATTGAATAAACTCTTACCAGAGTCCACCCCGATTATGAGCCGGCCAATGATGAGCATCTCAAAAGATTTTGCCCTCTCACCCAAGGACAGCAGCAGTGCAGCAATTACAGCAAAGCTGTTATTCAGCAGCAGGGTTCCCTTTCTACAGTTAAACAGAGAATAGGGTTGAAAAATGTTAAAAGGGTAGAAAACACAAATTAAGATCTTACAAAAATTCAGATCCATTTAAAAGTTTGAAGGTTCATGTCAATTCACTTTGTCATAACGAGCACAATGATCATCTAATTTATGAAAAAACAGAGGTGTCTTGGACCAAAGAATGGTCTTCATGGCCTCAAACGAATATAGAAATGAAGGTTGAGATGCCATGGACTCCCCAGGAGTCTGGAAAATAATGAATTCTTTCAAAAGGGTTCATCATGTCATCATTTCACTTTGAAAGATTAATAACCAACAGAAGATGCATGTGCTAAGATGTAGCATGTGTGGCAACTCTTATTGCACACAGTAATACTAGGCACTGAAACAGTATTGAGTATTGAGTAAAGGATAGTACATGTCCACAAAACAGAGAACTACAGTGTTTAAGTAAATCACAGCAAAATGTCATCCTTGTAACAGAGAGGGATGCAGCATATTTACATGGTTCTTCCAGAAAACCTTAAGGCCAGGCTGAATCTGGGCCTCTTCTCCTCATGCAAGACTACAAAAGGTGCATTCAGGCAACCCTCATGTGCTCATCAAACATTTTCTATGTCGCCCTCAAACAGCCAACAAAGTGTAAATACCACTGGAAAACTCGGACAAATTCCATGGTTACCAAGTTCGCAGAGCGAGTTGTCACATTTCATATCAGAACATAAAGAATAACTGGAAACAATGTGTAAGGTAAACAGTGAATACATACATTCAATTCAAGTTTTACAGCAACAACAGACTGGTGTTTATGCAGGGTTTCATATTAACACAAGCAGTGACCTTGTTTTGACCTGAGACTAGAAACCTACAATACTTTGTAAGTACTTATAATCACCTCACAAAGGATTGACAGCCATTGCATATGCTGACCGAGGATCCCTTTACTATTAAAAAGTAATTCAAAAAATATCACAAATAATTTATGACCCAAGCACATTTTAACAAAAGCAGACTTTTAAATGGTTGCTTGATTTTTGGCTTTTAACAGAAACCCATGGTTTTTAAACTGCATTGTGGCTGATGAAAGTATTAGAGGATAGTGTTGGACTGAATAGTGAAGACCAAAAACCAGCTCTTTTCTATGTAAATGAAATAGACATTTATAAGAATGACTTGTTGGGAAACATGACAGTTGTTAGGACGCTCCAGTAAGACTGACTGGCAAGCAAGCTGCATCTGTAACCACTTTGACCTATGATCTTTGTATCATAAAAAATCTTTCTGTGTTGAAATGTTCAGAAAGATAGAACATTTACCTCAGCTTCACTGGCTTTTTACTTTTAAGGAACCACTTGGCCACTCTTTGAAGTACTTTTCTTTTAGATTGCTCCCTGTGTCCTCATCTGCTATTAATATATTCAACTCTTCTCCCTGACACCTGAATTTTCAACCTTTCCAATACATTGTGCAAAAGCAGCAGCTGGCCCACAGATGTCTGGCAGAGAATATGTAGAGAGAATGAATAATATGTTTCAGCCTAATCAACACAGCCAGGACAGACACCTGAGAAATCCAAGGTGAATCTTAAGGGCATCCTTAATTTTCTGAAATGACTCAGAATAAAAGCTTCATAAGTCTTCTTCCTGCTCCGAGAGTGACATCCCTCATCATTAGCGCATAATAGATTTTTTTGAACGTATATTATTTCAGAGGACTGAGGTGATATTGTAGGTGCCAGGTCTGTCCCCTGGGGGGTAGAGGGACATACAGCTCTGCAGTTCTGCACCAGGGGGTTGGGGGGATGACTCGGCTAGACTGAACCCTGACAAAAATCATTACACTGGCTCACTAGCTGCAAAACTACATCTCACAGTGCAGAATAAGTCATCAAACCAACTGCCACTCCAGTCTGAGGCAAAATTACTTTTTCTCCCCAATGTCCCCAAACAGTTATATCCACATAGAAAATGTATGGATGACTGTAACTTTATATATAAAAAATAAAAATAATTCTGGGTCATTTTCAATAAACAATACAAGGCAACAAACTGCCTTTTATATGTGGTAAGTGGGGGATAAAAGCCATAGTGAGACTGATCTGTATCAACATTAATTACTGCTCGTACTTTATAAGACCTGACGTCTCATTCACTGAGCATTCCAGGCAAGATGAGGAGGTGGATGAGAAAAACAACTTGTGCTTGTTCTGAGTGTCACACTGAGTCCACTGCAGGAGTTGGTAAGAATACGTTAACTGATCCAAAGTGTCTGTAAAAGCACCCTGTTGGGAAATTGTCAGTACAGATGGAGGTACAAACTCTGCTTGAATTTTCCTCTTCAGTGGATTTGGTGAATAATGATTGACCTCATATGTAAATAGATTTAAGTGAAAATAGTTATCATGTAGGACAAAGTAAAACATAACATTTTTGTTGTTGTTGTCAAGATAGATTATACATGATACGTAAATCAATAAAACCTTAAAGCCCCACCCAAAAAATGTTTTTTAAGTTTAAGTATTTCTCTGTAACACCAAATATTCATGACTAAATAAACAGCAGTCAATGTTGGGCAGAGAAAACATCTCTTCTGGCATTATTTATGAAAAGTTAAAGCTGAGAAACTCTCACTCACTAATCTACTTAATCAGGACTCTGTGGGTGCGGTTTGATCAGATTTGATCAACAGTGCTGCAAACATTAAAAAAAAAAAAAACCTCAATACTGTCATCAGATTTTGATTCAGATGTTGCTAACCTCCAACTGATGTACAGAGATATGTGAAAACAAGTGTAAAATGGAGATAAAAGCATGGACAAAATCACAAATACTGACATTTCTCCATGTAAAATAACAATGATCTCAGTCATAGTAAGGGCCCATATAGCAAATTATGTTTGACCCAGTGACAGCCCACCACTAACCACTTCAACTCGGCCCACATATGGCAAAGAATGGCCTATTTTTAAAATGATAGAACTGATAGGAGCAGCGAACAGTTCTTGGTGAATGGAGAAAATGACGTGCGGTGAAATATAATTGCAAATCCATGAAGACAAATCTACACTACCAAACCTCACGGGGAATCCCTTGAGAAAAGTCACTGTGCCTTTTCCTGTTCTGTGTAATGGCATGTGTACAATGTGAATTCCTGTATTTTTTGCACTGAGCTGACGGTCACAGCAAGTGATTTAGAGAGGATGTTGGTGAAAGGAGTAAGAAAAGTGCATAAGGTATGGAGGGTAATAAAAGGAAGTCAGAACCAAGAGCTTTGACAAAGAAAAAAAGAGAGAAGAAAGGATGTGTAGCACAGCATACAGCAGCATTTTCTCCTGTGCTCCAAAAGATAGGGAGCATTGTACTTCAAGACAGGCAATGAAAAATGTATGTATTGTATGTCATATGCTGGGATGAAGGTTAATCTTGCCATGTGTTTGAAACCAAGCCAGGAAAAGTGGAGGAGCAACAGGGAAACAGTGCAGTACTTCTCCTAGATTTTTTTTTTTTTTTTTTTTTTTTTCAAAAACTGGTGGTAAAGCACATTCCATTTAACAAGTCTAAGAAAGCCTAGTTTTACCTGACACCTATACACTTATCTCAAGATGAACAAACTATCATAAACATTTTGGAAATATCTTACTTAAAGGTCTTTAAATCTTTATTATATAAATGTATATAATGTAGCTTCTGCTGCATAATCAGAGATGAAAATGATTGATTGTTAAATTTTATCTATTATTGACTACTTCTGGTCGATGAGCTTCCTTCTGTTTATTACAAATGTTTTTCTCTATGTTCTGATCTAACTTTAATGAAAAATGTCTGTAGATTAGTTTTTAGTGCTCTTCATTTCTCATCACTGTTGTATAAGTGGGATACTTTGGCTCATGTCTGGATCCTGTAGAATGGTGCCTCCATTTCTCCAATCACTTAACCAATTAGTAGACAGGATCTTTAGGATTACACGTTTTGGTCTAATCTTGTGAATGCCATAGCCAGAGAGGTTACCACTGTGAAGTGCCCCAGATAAAAGTGAGCTAGCTTCGTGATATCTGTAAGCCTGGGTGAAACTGGAAGTATTCTGCTTCAACCCACTACAGTGATGTGTGTTATTATTATGAGCACATGTGGGTCAACTCACCTTCCAAGGACTTTGATGATAAAAGAGACAGACAGTGCTCCGAAAAGGCCTCCGATAGCAAATATGGACACTATGATGGACCAGAGGAGGGTGGCTGTCTCTGCTCCAAGAGGTTCCCCGTATCTCTCCACCCATGTTTTATTGAAGAAAGCTTTAATGTACTGCAATACAAGAGAGGCACAGGAGACGGACACATGTTGTCCGTTTTCCATGAAACTTTAAATGAAAATGTAAAAACGTCTATAAAAACTCAAAATCTCAAACCTGCCATCATGCAATGAAGAATGTACATATATATTACATGTACCATACCCAAGTTACGACCCAAACTAATTTGAATTATTTGCTCAGTCATGGGCTAAATATTAAAAATGGAAAGAGGTAATAAGTTACATGAGGAACTCATGTACTAAGTGTACAGAAATGGAGCATGATTTACTAATTACATGTCTGTTTTAATGTCTTAATGTATCCAATAAAAGAAGCAGTCATTCAAATCATGTCACAGACTTAATATACTTAACTGCATGTGTTTGCAGTTTCTAAATGAGATCTGGTGACCCCAGAGAGCAACTGAGCCACTACATTAAGAAAGTGAATTGACTGAAGCACATGCAACCACAAGTCAATGAATACAGTGTTTGAATTACCGGCAAGTGTTTCACAGCACTCAAGCTTTGACTGAAGTGTCCTTATTGTGGATGAATGTGTCACTTCAAAAGCACACAAAACAAAATGACTTTGTAGGGGTTTTTTTTTCTTTGTTTTTAATCTTGTATTTTGCATTTGAGATTCATGTTGTATTGTCTTTGCTGTCAGCTCACGGTTATAAAATGAAAACCTGGTGATTTATCATACCACCAAAGAGAATTAAAACAGTGTCCTTATAAATCTAGTGATAAAAGGCTGATGCAAAGTGGAGAGTGTTTCTTTGACCTGATAGTCCTGAAAGCAGAGCTGGCACTGTTAGCAAAGTCATTTTCATTGGCTCAGGAGGGGTACAACTGTCCTTGCAAGCAACATGCAGATTACCTGTGAGTGCCAAATTTTTTTAGCTTTAGACTAGAAAGCTGCATTTGATGTGACACTGATGTGACTACCAAAAGACTATACCTCATTCTTTAATTGTGAAACAACAAAAGAGGGGTCATAGGTTACTCTGGTTTCCACAGAGTTTTCATCACCTTTCTCGCTGTCCTCACAGTTCAGTCAGCCAACTCAATAGAGCAGATTTAATAATTGCCAAAGATCTTGATCAAACTCAAGTTAAATTAGTAATGTGTTCATTACTATATTCCTCTTCTTCCCTTTACCGAAGCAATCACATGGCTACTC